>NW_024468307.1:0-51103 GCF_002104995.1 Linderina pennispora | reverse complement strand
CTCGATTGTCAGCATATGTGTGCCGGGGAAAGGGGAGGAGACACCATTGTTGGTGAACTCGTCAACCTTCGCAGACATAATAGCCTGCAGTCGAATATGAGGGCAATAGCGGGAAAATCATCCAACTGTCGAAGCAGTCAGCAGTCAGACGTGTCACACGTAGGCGGGGGAGAGCAGTGGCGATGCCCAAAGCGGTGCCACCGCAGGTGGGAATCTGGAAAGTGAAAAAGGAACACGGGTACATAGCAGCAGCTACAAGCATCCACACACGCGCACAGATGCCGGCCCAGCGCATCTGCGTGGAATTGCGCCATTGAAAAGGTATGATTGGGGAGGAGCTGGAGTGACATGAAACATAGTTTGAGGTGCTGGCTTACCTTTAGCCCACTTTACCGGGCACGAATGGTGTGCGGACGCAGGTTGAAGATATCGCGGCTGATGTCGTCGGTGGTGAACTGATTGACATCGCTTGCTGACGTTGTGGGGGCGCTGGAGCGGCGGTACGGGCCTACGGAGGTGCTGCGGCTACCAACAGTGCTGTCGTCTCGGGCCATGGGAATGCTGCGAGGCGAGCTACCGCGAGACACAATCTGCAGATCCTCCATGACGGGTGACGGTGTCACCATGACTTTGCCCGCATCTTGGAACTGCAGCGCAGCGGAGGACTTTGACGAGTGCAGGGCCATCACAAGCGGCGTGGGCGGGACAGATGATGGTATCATCAGCGTGCTCGACCTTGCAGACACTTGCAAGCCACCCTCACTTGCGCCAACAGCTGATGGCACATGTGCCCCCTTCGCATATGCACTGGCAGCAAGGCTCCCGCCGACCCATCGAGGAACAGCGCGATGCTCGCCGAGGCGCTCTTGCGCAGCGCAGCCTCTGCGCGCCCGCCGCCCTCGAAGTTGCTGGTGGGCAGTATGATAGCTGGGAGCTGGGGGATGGACGACTGCCGAATTGCAAGCGACCCGTGGTCTAGCGAGTGGAACGAGGTGCTTCTCGTGTTGTGTCCGCTGCGCGGAGAGTCGGCCATGGCATTTCTAGTGGTACCCATTGAGGGTACATGAGATGAGATGACGACGACGACGACGGTGCATTGCGAGACAGAAGAGAATGGCGCCCCGCATGGCGCCCCGCCGGCATTGGAACCTGCTTGGAGCTGTCCCTGAAACGCTCTGTATCCATCAGGGCGCGCGAGTACCCCATGGGGTCACGCTGGTAGTCATCAAGGTAAGATACCCGCAGTGTCTCGCAGCCCCTTGCTTGCCTATTGTTGCCAGAAGCCGCAGACAGTGACCTCGTGGGCGTTCTGCGCTTGCGCTTGCTAATCCGCCCACCGTCTCGCCCAATGCCGCATGTGGTGGCTTTGGGAGCCGACAGCGGGCGCGCAGTAGCACGAATGCGCTGGGGGCGGGATTCCTTGGCAGGCACAGACTGCCAGCCCGGCATCTTGGTCTTGCCATGCGTCCGCGGCGGCGACATCCAGCTGGGGCTATAGAATTGCTTTTGGCTCGCCCTGAGATTGCTGGTGTCGCTGGGTGGATTCTCTCGGAGCTCAGCACATTGGGCATCAGCGGCTCGTCGCTGGGAGGGACAAACGTACTTGGGGCACGGTGGGCTGGTCAAGTGCGTATCTCACCATGGCTGCTTTATTTTATTTTTGCTGGTAGGTGACAGAAAACAGGGGCCGGGTGAGAAGATCGTGCGCAAAAATGAAATAGTAAATACGAGCTATAATGGACAGAATATAAAAAAGGCAAATAGAGGAATGAGGCAGCAGCTGTGAACGGTTACAAGGAGCTAGAAGCTGAGGAAAGAGAGCTGATGGGTGCTAGATTCTGGCGGAATGCCTTTTTGTCCGGGACAGATTCTGAATAGCCTGGTGGCGAAGTAAGAGAAAAGGAAAAATGGAAAAGAAAAGTGGTGGTGTTTTTACAACTCGGATATCAGCGGCCGCATTCGAGTGCTGGGCGGAAACAGGGAGCCAGGAGAGGTGCTTTAAAAAGAATGGCCGCACGGTGGACAGGAGTGATAGGGATGCTACATATGACTAGCTGGGTTGAAAAGGGAAAAGATATGGAGTGCCTACATATTCCCAGCGCCATTGGCAATGGCGATGGCGACCTGGTGTAGTTTTTATAAGTTGCCACCCTTGGCACCTCACCAAGGCTCACAGAAAGAAAAAATCAAATGGCGGGGCCACGGGTTAATTACCCGCATAATTCTGGGGCCGCCACCCCCCCCTGGTCGAAACAGTATAATTCAACCCGGACCCAGGAACAGCAGCCTCTGGTGCAACAGAGGGCAAGGCAGCTGCGGTGTATATGCGCTGAATGGCCACGACAATCGATATACACCTCCCTGTGTCTTTTCCATGGCTGATGGAGCCTTGTTGCCGAATGGCCCTGTGCAGTGGCCTTACCATGGAAATAAATCAGCGGCGGAGTTGAGCTGCGGGTTCAGGGACGGGTTTCCCAGAACTCATCACGATAGCAAACAAGGGATAAAAAATAGGCCGCCCTGTTGTCAGCCCAGGTGGAGGTCGGCATCATCCGACAAGGAATGCCGGCGACATGGCTGCCGGCATGCCCCGGATGTGTGTGGTGACCACATGCCGCGGCCCAACGGGTGACTCCGAACATGCCAGCATTTCCAGTCTACCCAAGCAGCCATTATTGGCACTATAAGAGAACCAGCAGGAGCAGCCATAAAGGCAGTGCGCGCCAAGAACCTCAGGCACCTATTAATATCATCAGCCCACATCATGGAAGGGACGGTGTGAAAGCGCAGCGATGTGTACACGCAGTCTGTCAGTTTAGGGAAAATTACCGATGCTGATTGTTAATACCATCGGCTCAGCCACACCGAGGCAGGCTGGGAGCATCCGAGCTCGCTGCTTGGCGGTCTGGTTGGCCAGATAATAATACAGCGATCGACATTGCCTGGTGGGAAGGTCGGGGTAGAGATGGGCAGAGAGGATGATTATTGCTCGGCGACTCTTGCCAAACGCACTGACACTCACTTCCAGGGCCACCCAGCACCGCACACTCATGCTGACGGCTCGCTGTATTTTTATCCACCGGCAGGCCCTCAGCCTTGATTTGCACAACAAAGTTTGCGACAAGGAGCGTATTGTTTTGATTTCAGATTGCCGCCCCATCCCTCGACGATGAAGAAGGTATCGTGCCGTCCCGCCGGGCTGCCATTCTTCAAAAAATAATGCGCACTGCTCTGCAGGCTCATGGATTTGGGCAATATCTCGGTCCGCTTGCGCCAGCAGGGGTGCTCGCAATATACTGGCGTGGAGCTCATCAGAAGCAGGGCTTATATCCTATCTCGCTTACACTTGTTGCAGTCCTCCTTCCCCAAAATAAAACTTGGTTCCTCCACCAGCCGCCGACATGCATTTCTGCATGCTCTACACATGAAAAGCTACACACATCCAATGGGATTGGCATGGGGTGGTTCCTTACGTTGTTAGGCGAAGAATACATTTTTGGCGCAGAAAATCCCATTTCTATTGATGGCTCACACAACACCACAGCATTTGCGGGCCATGTGTCCGCAGTCTGTGGGTCCATCATGTCACCCGCCCCCCAAAATAGCACTGACGCCAAACACACTCCTGTATTTCCCCTTGTCGCCTTTTCACCACCGCACGCCCTTGGATCATGGACGTGGAATGTTGCCGAGACCGCTGTTCTCGGCCGAATGGACCAATTCCTGGATCACTACTACAGCCAAGACATCGGCCGCCTGTTGATAGACCAGCAGACCCATATGCACTCGCTCGAGGTCGATATGCATCTGCTCATCGAGTACGATCATAAGCTGGCTGTAATGGTGCTCGAGTCGCCCACCCGCTACCTACCGCTGTTCAGCCAGGCCTGCACAACAGCACAGACACGCGCCAAGCAGCGATCACACCTTTCGCCCGAATTCACTGTCAAGGAGGATGTGCAGGTGCGGATAACACACCTGCCCAACCACCCGTCCCTTGTGCGCATGAAAATCCCCGGATCTGAAGACATTGGCAAGCTGGTGAGCATTTCTGGCACTGTAATTCGCACCGGCGTGGTCAAAATGATGGAGACGCAGCGCCTATATGTGTGCGGTAAATGCCGCGGATCGTTCATGATGCCAGCAGAGGTGGAGCAGTACAACTACATTCCAAAGCCAACTCGCTGCATGGTGCCCAACGAGGAATTCTGCAACTCGACGAACTTCTTTCCAGCCACCACTGACACCGGCGACGCCCTGCAATACTGTGCAGATTACCAGGAGATTAAGGTCCAAGAGCAGGTCGGCCGGCTGATGCTGGGCACGATTCCACGAGCAATCGTAATCATCCTTGAGCACGATCTTGTCGACCTGGCAAAGTCTGGCGATTCAGTCACAATCACCGGCGTCATAATCCGTCGCTGGCGTCCGGCAATGGTCGGCGAGCGACCTGACATCGCCATTATCATGCGCGCCAACAGTGTGCTAGTCCATAACGAGCAGAATTCGCAGATCACCATCACCAACGACCTCAAAGACGAATTCAGGTCCTTCTGGGATGCCCACAAAGCGATGCCATTCAGCGGGCGCGACGTCATTGTTCGTAGTATGTGCCCACAGGTATTCGGATTATACTACGTGAAACTAGCCGTGATGCTCGTGCTCATCAGCGGCGTGGCGCGTACCGATCCGTCTGGACTACGAGTGCGCGGTGAGGCGCACATGCTGCTGGTAGGCGATCCGGGCACGGCAAAGTCGCAATTCCTAAAGTATGCCGCCCAGCTGGTTCCTCGTTCGGTCCTGACCACAGGCATTGGCTCGAGCAGCGCTGGCCTTACAGTAACAGCGGTCAAAGATGGGTCCGAGTGGCAGCTGGAGGCTGGTGCACTGGTGCTTGCAGATCGCGGACTATGCTGTATCGACGAGTTTGGCAGCATCCGGGAGGCCGAGAAAAGCACAATTCTAGAGGCCATGGAGCAACAGAGCATTTCGGTTGCTAAGGCAGGGATTGTGTGTAAACTCAACTCGCGCTGCTCGGTCTTGGCAGCGATGAACCCCAAAGGCAGGTTCGACGTGAACGAGAGTCTGTCGATTAATGTCGCTCTATCAACGCCGCTGCTCAGTCGCTTTGATCTTGTGCTGATTCTGCTTGATACCCACGATGCTGAATGGGACAAGACCGTTTCAGATTTTTTGCTGCGTAACGAGAATCCATTGCTGCAGCCAGACATGGGCTCGAGGCTTGCCTCGATGATGGATATGGATGATCCCTCACAGGCAGCACCAAATCAGATGCGTGCTAGCAGCTCATGGGCCATTCGAAAAGCTGCAGGCGTACATTGCCTTTGTCAAAAGTTCATTCCAGCCTGAGTCTACTTCTGCCAGCGAGCAGGTGCTGACCAGATACTACCAAGCCCAGCGCCAAAGGGATCAGCTCAATGCTGCACGAACCACGATCAGGCTGTTGGAGAGTTTGATTCGCCTGTCGCAGGCGCATGCACGCCTCATGTTCCGAAACAAGGTACTAGTACAGGATGCAGTGGTCGCCGTTGTGCTGATGGAAACAACAATGCTTTCTGCGTCAATTCTGGGCTCGACTGACGCGCTACACACAAAGTTCCCTGATGACCCTGAGGAATTTTATTGGGAACTCGAGGACAATGTGCTCAAGCACCTGGGGCTTGAAGAGCTGAGCACACGCCAGTGAATATTGCACATATCCTGGCTAGACTTGTGGTCTTATATGTGGATACCCTCCATCAGCAGTCGTTTAAAATAAATGCAGCGCTTGGGAGCTGAACAACGTATATGGCTATACTGTCTAAAGACCAAGCCTGCTGGTATATGAGGGTTCTGAGGGAGTATGGCAAAACCAGATGCCAATCCACATTCTGAAGCAGCTGCCGCTGTTTGATATATTGCTATGGCGATCATGACAAGCCAACTATATATCCTGCGTATCTTTTGCCTTCTAGTCTCTTTGCAGGCGAAGTCACAAATGGATATACCAAACCAGGTAGCACAAAGCATCTCGGCTGAAATACTCAGTCACATTTGCGGCCTGCTTGACTATCGCGAGAAGCTAAACTGTGTATGGGAAGAGATGGCACGTCATAGAGTGAGCAGTGGCTGGGCTGCTCTTTTCTTTCGCTTACTCACGCTTGCCGCTCATGGCACCCCACGGTCCTTCACTATTTTTACCAGATTACAGAATATCGACGGAAAACTGTCTGATAGCTACACCCAAGGACAAGATATTTTTTATCCTGCTCTTGCTATAGCAGCTTCTAATGGCTGCTCCGAGTTTGCTCATTCTGCAAATGGTTTGCTAGTAAACGAGAGAGTTGTTGACAGCATCAGAATCATGTGTCTTACCGAGGACCCTCGTTCTATCCAGTTTTACCTAAGGTCTGCGAGATGCATTTTCGTATTTCTCAGCAAGGAGCGTGAGGACATGATTGTCTCGGATCCTTACGAGCAGGTTCAGTCAGTTGCCAAGTGTATCCAGAAACTGTTCCCCAATGCAAAGGGCCACTCGTTTACTGCTGCTTGCGGGATACACAGCAAGCGCGAGGAAGGCTGATTTGAATGCATCGTGAGATGTGCTGCTACGATGCCGCAAACCTTTATTTTGCACAAAAGCATATCGGACGCTATATTTTCCAGATTCGATGACTATATTGACCTTCAGCCTGTCCATATCAACAGCAGTACCGAGGCCAGTATCTACTAAATGATCGTTAGAAGCTGGAAAATACTGGGGGAGCTGAGTCTCCAGGGAAATAGCGCATTTCCTAGATATGATGGAGTATGGCCGCACCCAAGACCGCCACTATGTCTATCCAAAGCTCAGAGCCATCACGATTTACCACCGTGACCAGCTGTCGCATGAGCTGAGCGGGAAGCCTAGTATCCATGCGCTCCCATCGCTAACCTCGCTTCGCATTTTTGCACGTTTGAATTCCGATCTCAGCACTATCCTCGGTGATAATTACAGTGCGCTGGCATCGTTTACGGTTGCCGTCACTCGAATGTTTCTTGGGTTGCTCCAGGGTCGCATGATCCCTAACATGCCCTGTGTCTGCGTCCTAGGTGAAAATGATGTTTCCGCGCATGGTGATACCTCATATAAAACACTAGTTGCGGCACGCTTTCCTTTTCCTATTGCACCAAATACCAAGCAGATCAAGACATGCTTACCACTGCATCCGCTTTATATTTCTTCACCTGCACATATGTTTACCGACTACAATACCCCAGGTCTTTGGTGTTTGGTCCTTGGCGACTGCGGGCTTGACTTCAACCAATTTCACCAACTGCTGGGAGTTCTTCACGGTCTTGCCAGATTTGAGGTAATTGGAGTCCAAGCTGGCAATTCACATAATGCCAAGCTCGCAGACAAAGGAAACCGACAATCGCTGGCTGACCTTCCTGTCATGAGTCAGAAACTAACAAAACTCGCATGCAAGACATGTTGGGACCATGACACCGTGGCAATTGCCATTATAAAGCTGCCGTCCCTCAGAAATGTCGTGCTGGATGCTAGCGATATAATCAAACACTGGTTCGCAGAGGAAATAAAAATATTTGTTTACAATGAACAACGCGAGTCTGTCCCCTCAAGCCTTGATTTGCCATCAGCCAGGCCCACATAAGCTTAACCTAAATTTTGAATAGCACCTGTGATCAATGACAACCGCTACCATGCTGCTCTCATAGTATCGATATCTACTATAGAGTGGAGTTGATTGGTAAATGCTCTCTACACCTAGATACTTCATGGTTCGACATTCGGCTGCTGTATAATTGGATTCATTTCGGATGCCAGGGTCTAGTATCAAGAATAAACGATTAAAGCTAGAAGAGAGCAGCAAAGCTGGCAATAGCAAGGCCAGCGGCGATGGTAGCAATCTTGAGGGCATTGGTGTGTGCTCCATTCGTGCTGGTAGACGTGTTAGTAGCTGCTGAGGAACTGGCAACCGACCTACCCGTCGTGTGGGCAGCAGAGTGGCCACCATCCGTATGGACTGCAGTACCAGTTGTCGAAGCAGTGGGGTGGCTATGGCTATGGCTATGGCTAGCATCAGCAGACGCTGGCGAAACACCAGTTGTCGAGGCGGCGGGATGGCTGTGGCCGGCACCAGCAGATGTTGGCGAAACATCATTTGTCGAAGCGGCGGGGTGGCTGTGGCCAGCATCAGCAGATGTTGGCGAAACATCAGTTGTCGAAACATCAGTTGTCGAAGCGGCAGGGTGGCTGTGGCCAGCGTCAGCAGACGTTGATGCAGAAGGAGCTGCCGAGAAAGTGGGGGTGTAGTCGTCGGGCTGCAGCATGCAGTGAACCATGCCAGGAGCCATGGTCATGCAGTACTGTTTGGCGCCGCACATCTCGGTCTCCCACTCGCTGTTCTTGCAGCGGAGCAGGATAGAGTCGGTGCCGTCCTGGCAGACTACAGCGTTGCCCTGGCAGTCGTGGGCAGTAGCAGAGAGAGCGAGGGCAGTGAGGGCGGCGATTCTGACGGCGTAGACCATTATTGTCTGAGGAGGCAGCGGTACTGACGAAAAAAAGTGGGAGAAAGAGATTGAGCAGGGGCGATGGAGGAGGCACATTCACACGCCAGCTCCGTTTATATACTTCGTCGACAGACCTTCCATGCAGTTTCTCGAACAGCCGTCTCAACTTTCTGGGGATTCTGGGGAGTCAGGGGGGAGAATCCAATTGATTTTTTTTCCGTGTCCACCCAGAAAGGCAGTTGCAAATCTGACAGCAGCGAGACGGACACAACGCTACAGCAGCGGCGGTAGGCGTTCAAACACACTATACATAGCCCTCCCACCGACCACTGACATGCATGCACGGGGACGGCGCTTGGCCGGTATCGTAGATTACGACTTAATCAGATGGATAATCGAGAAGAATATTTTACGCCTTGAGCTGGGGGTTCTCGAGGATCTCAACGCGGTAGCCATCGGGGTCGGCGACAAAAGCGATGTGCTTCATGCGGCCGTCCTCGGGGCGCTTGATGAACTTGACGCCCAGCTTGTCCAGGCGGTCGCATGCGGCATGCAGATCATCGACCGTGATTGCGATATGGCCGTATCCACCGACATCGCCGTTTCCGGTGTTGTACGAGAACGCCGCGTCGTTCTCGGTGCCATGGTTGTGCGTGAGCTCCAGGATGCCCTGGCGGCCCAGACGCACCAGACCCTCGGACGCCGGGTCTTCGTAGCCGACAAAGTAGAGCGAGAACTTTGCGTCGTCGTTGTGGTGCTGATCGAGCACCTTCATGCCCAGGGCCTCCGAGTAGAACTTCAGGGACGCCTTCGGGTCTTTGATGCGGTACATCGTGTGGTTGAAGCGGTACTTGGAAACGTCGGTCGTCATTTTGCGAAGCTGGTGCAGTAGAGTAGTAGGAGAAGGCCGTACCATTAACAGGAGCAGCAGTTCAAGTGAAAGAGAGATGAGGGTAGTAGTCGTCGTTGCTGCAGCAGCTGGCTAGTGGCACCTATGGGAATTAGTAATTGCATGCGCGGCTCTAGGCAGCCCCTTGTCCGAACTCCGGAATCTCAAAGATTATCAGCCAGCTCATTTCCACATTGAGGCTCGGCCAAGCGAGCCGCGAGCTGCTGCTGATAGTGATGGAGTTGGTGTGTATTGCGGAGACAATGGCCGCTATGGCATAGAAAAGCAGCAGAACAATGAATATGTCTACGTAGGCGCTGAGCAGCTGCCGAGGCAAACTCCCCGAGGCAGCTCTGCCAGGACGCTTGCCAGATCAGTATCAAGGGGATGTTCGTTGTAGCAAGCCCCCACGTGCATTGGGGCTTGCTACCGTGCTCTGCCCCCCCCCCGAAACGCCAAAAGCGATGTCCGCTTCGCAAGCATGCTGGCATTGCTGCTGTTACCGTGCCAGCGGTGCATCTTACTTGTGAATGGGCCGGTGTATAAATAAAAGCGGGATACAAGCACTAGGCAAAGCCAGCAGCCGGTGTGGGCCAGTTGGGCTTGGATCGGCCACAGCATGGCAGGGGCTTGTGTCGCTGGTGCACAGACAGGTGGCTCATTCAGGGGGAGAGGAGCAGGGGTTGGGTTCTGAACCCGGATCGACCTGCACATTGTTTTTTTGGACGGTTTCGTCGAGGAATGGGAGAAGAACATGGCCAAGGTCCGCTAGCCAATAGCGGAGGGAGAGAGTGGATCTGCTCAGTCAACAGCGGCCGCTCGGAAGGAGCAAGACAGGGGCGCCATTATCTACTCTTTTCTCTGCTGCTTCGTTTGTCCAGTCAATTCTTTCTACTTATAAGCCCGCCCAACACAACCATGCTCCGCGCTACCAGCCTCGCCACCATTGCTGCCCTCGCCCTTGCCGCCAACGGCCAGTCGTGCCAGGGCAACGCTGCGTCGTGCCTGGATGGTAACGACTCCGTCATCCTGCGTTGCAACGGCGGCGCGTGGACTACTGCCAACTGCCCGGCAAACCAGGGCTGCATGACCATGGGCCCAGGAATGATCCACTGCATGCTGCGCTCCGACCCCACACCAACGGCTGCTGCCTCGGGCGACGCTTCTGCTGCCTCGCCGGCTGCTACTAGCGCCGCAGAGTCGTCGATGGACATGAGTGACATGCACAAGGAGGAGAGCTCGGGCGCTGCCAAGTCGTCGGCCGCCAATTCTTCGGCCACCAAGTCGAACTCGACCAACGGTGCGGTCAGCATGAAGGTTGCCGCCGCCCTGGGCTTTGCCGTTGCTGGTGTCGCCGCCATGTTCTAAGGGCTTTTTTTTTAGCTTTTATTTCTATAACGCTGAATGCTAATTCTAGCTTTACTGCTGACAGAGGTACCTCATATCGCTGCCGCGCTGGTCGTGGGAGCACCTGCCAGCGGCCAAGACCAGGTGCATGGGTATTGCTACAGCGCACCTGTGCATACAGGCGGCATGCCGCAACATGCCTGCTCCGCATTCTAGTTTTCGGTAGTGTGGGGTGGGGGTCCGGAGACAGACACACGACGGCGTTAACCGCGTGTGCTACCTGTCTCCACATCAAAAAATTGTGCATCGGAGATGAGTCCAGAGGACCCATTCCCGGCCGCGCCGCACGTCTTCGTGCAATGACAGGCAGCGCAGCCGTCCGCGTTGCCTTTTTGATCACAGCGCAGAGGTGCCAGGTAAGTATGAGTTTTCCACCACCAGCGCCGGCCATGTCGCAAATTTATAGCCCGTGCCCTCAGGAATCCTAATAGGGAAATTAATGGGACAATTTTGCCTTTTGGCTGCGGTCACAGGATTTTTTTGAATGTGCAAGGCGGTGCGTTTGGCTCGCTAGAACGCTCTGGCACTCTTCGTCTCCGCTCACACCTTCTCCTCTTTTACAGCCTGTGAATATATATCATGACTGAACACCTGCCAGAACTAGTGGACGAGCTCACCAAGAGTGGCCTTGATGCGCTGGACCCAGAGAAGCTCAGCGTCCTGAAGCGCACATGCAAAAGCTCGCCAAACACAATACCTCTCGTGTTTGAGTTGCTAATGAAGGCTCTTGGCAAACAACACGCGCAGATACGCATCTCCAGCACCCAGGCGATAAGCGTGCTGTTTGAGCGGTCACACCAGTTCCGCCTGCTTCTGATTGCTGCGCTGCCGCACTTCCTGTCTCTCACGCTGGGGCTCTACCAGCATACATTGCCGGCGCCCCAGGCATACGCACGGAAGCTGAAGCGTCTTGCGGCCGAGTGCATGCTTGGATGGGTGCGGCGGTTCGGCAGTGCATATCGGAGACTGGGGCTGGCATTCCGGTACCTGAAGTACTCAGTGAAGATCGACTTTTCACAGGCGTCGGCCAGTCGCCAAGGAGAGCGGGCCGTGGAGAGAGCGCAGGAGGGGCGGGAGAGAAATAGAGAGCGCTACATGCAGTGGTCGTGGGACTCGGTGCTGGCAGACGTGCAGATGCATCGGCAGGACATCGATGAGTCGCTGACAGTGCTGGACAGCTGCTTTGCGATCCTGGTGCCTGGAGTTGCCGGGATTGACAATGAAGTGGACTCGGCCAACGCTGAGAAAGACGATGACGAGTTTGAAGTCATGCTTGATGCAGAGCCGCAAGCAAGCGGTAAGAGCGATGACGATAGCGACTCCGACCTGGACCAGATCCTGGCGGTCATGTCGCGAAACCGACACGGCATCTCTGTGGACCTCAACCCCGACCGACTTGTTGATGCCGAAGAATCACCAGACAACTCGGTTGTCTACAGCACAATCCGCGAGCATCTCAAGCCGACAATGAGGGTCTTTAAGCCGCAGATCGACGTGTGGCTGGACAAGCTGTCGCGGATTGATCCGGCGCTAGATCCCGAGATACGTCCGCTCATCGAGTCTGTGCGTGGTTTGCAGAGGCGCATTGAGGCGCTTGAGCCAAAGTGCCGAGACCTGCACATCGACACGTCATTCCTGAACAGCAACGGGGAGTCGGAGTCGGAGGACGAATTCGAGGATGCAACGGATATTGTGAAGCGCTACCAGCGCAGCAAAGGCGCAAGGCCAGGCGGAATAGCCAAGCAGGGGCCGAAAGAGAATCCAATATTCGCACTCCAGCACGAGCCCGAGCTCGAGAACGACCCCACATTTGTCAGACCGCGTCAAACAGCACAGCGGCCGCGACAGAGTACCGCGAACACGGAAAAGTCCGAGATTGAAAAGCAGCTGCTGAAGACAGCACCTGTAGTGGAGTTTGGGCAGGATTTGATGTACTGGGATAAGAGCACGGTCGATGCCAATGTCACTGGGCTGGAAATCCGGCACCGGTTCCTGGGCAGTGCTCGAGAGCAGGCAGTGCTAAAGGGTGATGCCGTCGACAACCTCAGGAAGCGCACGCTGCTCTATTCTGACGTCGCCCAGAATACCTCCAGGCGACCGGTGATAAAAGAATGCCGAGCACCGCTCAAGAATGGAAAGCTGTGTCGTCGACGCGACCTCGTCGCGTGTCCGTACCACGGCAAGGTGGTTCCGCGCGACGAGCATGGCAATTGCGTGGGGCAGGGAGCTGAGGAGGCTGAGGAGGCTGAGGATGCAAAGGAGATCGAGGAGCCGGTGCTAGAGGAGCCAGCGACAAGTGCTGTGGCCACGGCAGCACGGCTTGAGGACGTGCATTGGAAAGATCTGGCGCCGCTGGTCAGCCAGCAACACCCGGTGGCTGCGGGCACAGGGCGGCGACTACGGAAGCGCAAGGAGCCGGCAGCGCCCTCAGCGCTGGTGGATCTGCGCAAAGCCAAGGGATCGAGCGCGAACAGGATCCGCAAAATATTGAAGAGAGGCTTCTGAAAAGCCGGCTGAAAACGATCGGCCAGAATAATGAACGGTGCATTCTGCTGGACCGACGGAAACAACAGAAGAATTCGCCTCTTGCCTTCAAACAGTATTATTGTGCGTTTTGTTTTACTAAAAACTTTTTTGCCTGTAAATTTGACTTAAAAACTACATGCGCTAGTGCGTGGTTGCAGAATACCTCCTTGTACTATTTCCATGCTGCTCCCTCTCCACTCTTTCCGTGACTCTGCGCTCTAGCATCTATTCCCACCCTATTCCATTCCAACCACACCGATATCTCCAGCAGAGCCAAAAAATAAGCGCCTTGACGCGACCCACCTCACCGGTTGGCACCTCTGCTTTCTCTTCTCTAGTCTCATTCACAACCAATTCACGTCTTAGAGCCTGGTACAGACAATGGACCCGGCAGCGTCCGATGGCGCAGCACAAAGCAGCGATATATTCGAAGACGACGCAGGGCACGCCAATAGTAATAACATAAAAGTGAGCAGTAGCCGCAGTAACGAGACGCCGGCGGCAATAGGGCTGACAACAGCCTCAGCCAAGCTGAAGCTCCTGGAGCTCATAGACACAGACAATGCCAAGATCGTGGTGCCGCCACATTTCTATAAACGCGCTGGCCCGGCGATTGTTGTTTTGGGGACGACGCTGCTGGTGGCAGTGTTTCTGCTGGTCAGCGGCAGCTACATTTTGGGCAGGGGCCGGCCGGACCAGACGCGCGGGGTCGGGGCGATAGTTGAGGCGGTGCTGCTTGTAGCGAGCATTCTGTTCACGCTGTGGGTGCTGGCACGCGAGTCGCGGCTGGAGGCACATGAGCTGGACCGACGGCTGCGCGCAATTGGGGCAGAGATCCGTGGGTGGTCAGGCACATACGCGGAGTTGCGCACGCCCCAGCTGCCGACGGTGACAGCCTATACGGTTCTGCGGGACGGCGTATGGCGGGATGTGCCGACGCTGCTGGTGGTGGAAGGTGACGTGGTGGCAATCGGATTTGGCGAAGTAGTGCCGTGCTCGGTAGCGCTGCGCACAAGCAGCACTGCAGTGCAGGAGGACTTTGTGCTGGTGCGTGGCCAGCGGTTCACGCCCGACACGATGCGGCTCTGGATGCCGACCGAATGCCCGCTTCCGCGGCACCCGCTCAGCGCGACAATCGGCAGCCCGCGGCCCGAGGAGCGTTGGCGGCCATGGGACCCTGCGACGATTGGGTTTCCGGAGCTGGCCGGGCGCATGCTGTTCTGCGTCCTGGAGACACCGCTCGGCAAACCACCTGGAGCAGATCGCGATACACCATCGGCGGACCGGTCGCTCAGTGCTGCAGAGCCAGATGCGGATCGTGATCCGGCTGTGTGCGCTGCGGATCCTGCCTGTAGTTGCGCTGGTCGCACTGGCCACCAACCTGGTCATGTATGGCGTGGTGGATATCAGCCAGCGATCGTTCCGGTGGATGGGCGTCGAGGTTGTGCTGGCCAAGACTGCGTATGTCTTGTTTCCCTTTGCCTGCACCACGCTGTGGCCGGTGTTCTGGGTCGTGGCGCGCATCTTTACCAACGCCACCGAAGTTGTGCTGTTTGATACGCTGCAGCGCAGCAAGACCGACTACGAGGACATGGAGCATATCGATGAATTTGATGTCGAGGCATTGCCACCGACCAAGGACGTTGTAGTTGGCTTTGGACCCATCTGGACGCGCATGCGGTGGCTCATGACCAACTGCGACTACCGCAATCTGTCACGCTCCAGTAATCTGTCCGAGACGCTGGGCAGCATCACGGTCATCTGCAGCATTGACAAAGAGGGCACAATAGCAGAGCCATTCTGCTCGCCGGAGCAGGTGGTTGTACCGGACAGGACCGGACGAGTACGCGATCCTGGACTTTGCCGAGCAGTTGGTCGGCACCGACAGGATCCCGTTTATTATCGACGAGGGCTGGGAGAAGTACTTGCCAGCGCTAAAAACCATCGGGCTCAACTGCTGTCTCAACACTGCCGCCCATGACTCACTGAAGCAGAAAAGCGATCCGACACACCGCCGCCGCGACTGCATGCGCTACCACGGCAAGACTCTGCCGTCGCAAGACACATGTCTGTGCAAGGTCGGTCGCGCCATTGGATTTGCCCCCGAAGACGTGGCCATGTATCGCAAGCTGAAGGAGGTCGACGTCTTCGCACCGTTCCACCAGGCAACCGAGTCGACACACCAAAAGGACATATTCTGCGAGGCCAGCTTTGCATCGATGGTGTTTCGCAACACCGAGACTCCGGATGGTCTGCAGCTGTTCAGCAACGGCAACGTCGAACTCATCATGAACATGTGCCTAGACTACTATGACGGCACTGAGATCAAGGCCCTGGATGACCGCACCATCTCGCAGTACTACTCGCTGTACCTGAACGCTCTGCAGCAAGATCTCCAATGCCTGGCCTTCTCGTACCGCCCGCTCAGCATCGATACCAAGAAAATCCGCTGGGATGGCTGGGACGACGAATCCAAGGCAGGTCGCCGCCAGATCTACGTCAATCTGCCACCGCAGCCCGAGAGGGCTTGTGCATCAATCGCCTCTGTGAACTTGCCGGGTCCTGGTCATGACCAGATCAGCTCGATTGTCAAAAAGCCGTTTTCGCCGCTGACTCGCCCGCTCGATGTCATCTATGAGGATCCGGAGGAGGATGAGGAGGCCGAAGCCGAGCTGGAGGCTCTACATGAGCAGCTGTCGGAGCGCCAGGATGCCTCCAGCGGCAGCGGCCATTCGGGCAGTCCTGGTGCTGATAGCGGACGCGGCTTCATGTCAGTGAATACAGATACGCGGGTCAGCGGGCCCAGCGGCACTGCTGTCGACGATGATTCCATCCAGCAGCAGGATGTCCCAGAGTACAATCCGTCGTTTGAGGAAGATTTCAGCGAGCACGATGCGCTGTCGGATCTGCCTGAATATCTTCAGCTGGATGCGCGGTCCTTTGCCGCTCACTCGTCTGTCAAGGCATCGCTGGTTGCCTCAGCAGCCAGCGAGCCTGATCTCGACTATCCAAAACCGATGCTGGATACCTTCAATGACGAGGAGGGCTTCCTGCGCGATGCCGTTTCCGAGCAGATTTTCCTTGGCCTGGTTACCTTTGCCTATGACCCAAAGACGGATGTATGCGATTTCATCGAGGATTTGTCTATCGCTGGCATCCGGTTCGTGTATTTCTCGCGATCCAAGGGGCGCCAGAGCAAGTCGTTTGCAGAGCGGCTCGGGCTCGAGACCGACTGGAACACGTGCATCTTGCTGAGCTCGCCTACCGACGAAACCGGGGATGACGGGTACGTTGAGGACCACGACATAAAAGCGCGCCTGCCACGCGGCATTGAGAATATCCGCTCGCATCTGGAAGAGGTCGATGACATCCCGCTGCAGATATCGCTGTTTGCCGAGTGCACGCCGGACGCGACCCGCGAAATGATCAATATATTCCAAGAGAACGGCGACGTTGCGTGCTGTATCGGGAGCGCGCTGAGGGACTCGAACACGCTGACCTTTGCTGTGGCCGATCTGGCTGTCGGCGTCGAGCCGATTCCGCACTTTAACCGCATCCTGTTCAACGGTAGTGGCTCGTCGGCGTCGCCGAACGCAACCAACAGGGCCCGGGCGAACACCAACAACAACATCAGTGCCAACAACAACATCAGTGCCAACAACAGCATGGTTGCGCTGCGGTCGGCGATGCTGGCGGGCCAGGATGTCGCCAACGACGGATCGATCTCGACCTCGGGTGCCCTAGTTACTCAGTATGCACTAGGTGCGGCGCTGACGTGCATTCCATGCCCGCTGTTCCTGCAGCACGACACTAGCCTGTATACCCTGATGCAGGTTATCCGCGAGGCGCGTCGCCTCGTCAGCTGTATGCAGCAGTGTGCGGTGCTGCTGATCATGGCGTGCCTGGTGCTGGTCCTGGTGAATCTGATCTCCTCGCTGTGTCTCCTGCCGCCCGCGCTGAACGGTTACCTGACCATGTGGTGTTTGTGGGTCATTGCGCCTATGCTTGGTGCATCGATGCTCTTTGTGCCGCACGACGAGAACATCATGTCGACGCTGCCGCCCAAGAACCACGGCCACCTGGCGGATATCCGGCGGTTTGCTGTGTATGCGACCGTCCGGATGCTGCCAGCTGTCGCCCTGACTGTGCTTGTATACGTCACCGCATTGCAGAAAACTATGCCGGGCGTGTCGAGTCTGGGCAAGCTGTCGTCGGTGTTTGGCAAGCGCGACTGGATGGAGCTGGACCCGAGCGAGCAGTGGGCGCTGCTGACTGCGCAAGTGTGCGCGATGGTCGCACTGGTGTACAACTGCGTATGTATTTCGTCTACACTGATGTTTAGGACACGCACATCAATCGAGTTTTTGCCATTCCGCAATGTCGTCTGGTCGGTGTGCTCTGCAGTGTCCCTCGTGCTGACATTTGCCTTTGCTGCGCTGCTGCTGGCGTTTGGCGATGCACATATGGACAGGGTTGCCTGGTACACGTACTTTATCGGCTTCGTCGGCCCGATCCTGCTATTGCCGCTACAGGATCTGTGCAAGCTGCACGACAAGAAGCGGTGGACACGGCAGCAGAAGCTGGCCAAGCTCGAGTTCAACACCAAGCTAGGATTGCACTCGCCGCTGTGATATTGTAACTTTAGCTGCTTCTTGCAGTATTTTTCTAGACTATCGATTTTTCCTGAGAACAACTGCTCCCTGCGAAAGTCCGAAGCTTTTGTGGTCTTTTGACTTCGCCAGCTCACTTTTCCATCGATTTTTTGTTTTCTGCAAAGCGCTTGCAACAGGAGTGCACACAGACATGAAGCGGCTGAGACGAGTAATTAGCAAGCAAAACACAACACCGGCATCGCCCGTGCTTGCAAATGATGTGCCGACTGGGCCTGCAAGCTGGTCGGCTGAAGCAACCGAGGACCGGTCCAATTCGGCCACCTTGCCAATCACCAGCAGCGGCTCCGGCGACAGCAAAGAGGGCTCGTTCCTGGGCATCGACCTGTGGCCGCGGCTCGGCCGGTCGTCGCAGCGGCGGCGGGAGAACAGCGAGTCGCCCTCCCTGGCCGCCTTGCCCATGGAAGCCAGCCCACAGCAACTGCCCTCAATGCACCGGACCTCACACTCGTTTTCCTCGCCGTACTCGCCGATCACGGCAGCAAAGGACCTGCGTCTTTTGCGCGAGGGTAGCCTGCATAAGCGCACGTCCTCATCAGTTCTGCCATCGAAGCTGCCGCAGCGGTTCCCGTTCGGCACCAACATTTTCTCGACAGCCAAGCAGATCCCACAGTCGCCGACCCTGCGCAGCCGGTTCATGCACCAAAGACAACCCACAGCTGACAGTATACCAGAGCCGCCCGACCAGCCGGATGTGCCCAAGCAGGAGTTCATTGGGTATCCGCCGGGCGGCTTGGAGGTGCGTGGCAATGCGCTGGTGCTTGTGTGCGAGCAGCGGTCGCCGGATATCTGCGAGTACACGGTGCGCCAGGACTCGGCGGGAATACGGGCCAGCGATATAATGGCGATTGCGTTGATGTCGTGGGCTGGCCATATCTTTTTCCGCGGCCCTATTTTGCTTGCCTTCCTGCCAATGGTGCTGTATCTAGTGCGGTCCGGTTTGCAGGTCTACAAGGAGACACTGGTGGTGATTCGGGATGTGGGAATACAGACTGAAACTGTGACGTTGGCGGGGTTCCGCAGCGTGCGCAGCTACGAGCGACACCAGATCGGAGACATCGTTATACATGAGGCACTGCATATGTTCGAGTATCGGTACTATATGGCCATTATGCCCAGGGACCCCGAGCACCGAATCGTCATCATGTTCCCGCACCTGCTGCCCAAGCTCGATGGCATTTTGCATGTATACCATGGCGCGCGCCAGCTGCTGTTCTCGTAGCAAGATCGCTCTTTTTCCGCATAGTATATAGCAAAACCAATATTCACACATGCATTCTCAATCCGGTGATGACTGGATATATGAGCGAAGGCAGAGAGGAAAAAGGGGTGTGTTGGTATAGTAACTTCCGAAGACAGCGCTAGATATAAAGTTTAGTGGGCGGCAGGGGCCTTGGTCTCCTCGGCCTCAGCGGCCTTCAGGAACTCCTGGATGAACTTGGTCTCCTCGTCGCTCGAGGCAACGATAGGCGGCTGCTTGGTCTTATCGGTCTTGGGAAGGGCGGCCTTGATACCGAGACCGTACGTGCCCAGAACACCGAGGACAATCTACAAAAGAGTATTTTCATAAATGTGTGCGTAATTAGCGTGCCCTCCGCCGTTTTCAAAGCCGATAACCAAAGGTCGTGTCTAGTCTACCCACGCCGCTTAAAAAGGGTTCCTTACGTATTCGGTGGCGATTTTGCGACCAGCGATGGTGAAGAAGCTGCCCATTGTTATATGTATGTTTTCTTTTTCGTTTTAAAACGCTCCGAGTAAGGCGGGTTTGTTGGAGAAGAAGAAAAGACAGAGAGAAAAAGGACCAGGAATTCCAGAATTGCTTGCCAATTCGAAGTCACTGAGGCGGACCATTTTACCAACACTTTTAGACGAGCTGAAGATAAAGGGCGCCGTGCTTGATTGGCTATCATTGGTAGATCACAGTTGTAGATTTAATCAGCAGGCCCAGCGTAGCTGGAGACCGGCTAGAACATATGCAGCAATAGCAGATGTATTCTAAGGAGCTTGCCCCGGTGGGTCTTTACGACATAGCTGTGGCTAGAGATATCCGCAATAAGACGTTAATCCTTTTAGCAGCATAAGTCATCAGATCAATAGGTAACCAAAGATATAATGCTACGTCTTAGCAACTGCGTCCACACTCGTCGTTAACCGGATAGGGCAAAAGCGTGACTAAAGCGAGTCTAGTCACTGAAGATATTGAGTTTAGATGTACATCTAGTGTAGGCATACTATTACTTTGCTAAGAAGAGTATTTACCTCATATCACTATATTCACAGCCTGCTAATATTCGGTATCTCTATAGTCCCATTTACCGGATACAATGTCTACGGCCCAACGTTCCGGTGGCAAAGTTTTTCAGGACGCCCTCGTTTTCTCTGAATTGTTAGTCACAGCTTGTTACTGTGTGTCAAACTATGTGTTGGTGTATTTTAGTGATTCTAGTTAGTCTTTAAGAAGTGCTCTCACATCCTTTTGCATTAACATGCCCAATATTGAAGACTTTATTTAAATATGGTTCATGAACTAGGAATCTGTAGTGTATGAGCACGTGAGACTAGCCACGAGGGAACAAAGCACACCCCCAGGATGCACAGATAAAAGGCCGTATGTGACAGAGATACAGATTGTTTCCACAGGTTTATTCTTTTACTCAAAATACAAACACGTCATTGGTAGCATCACCTTATTATTCACCTTATATACAAAAGAACGTAACATGGCTCGAACGGCCATCGGAGAACTGCCAACGTATTCAGGCAGGAATGATGTGAGGACATTCCAGGAATGGCTAGCAATGGCTACGGATGCTTTCTTGGAGGATAATATCGCAGATAGCAATCGTCAATTGGCTTGCCTACGCCGTCGCGTAGAGGGGCAAGCATTGGTAGAGGTCACCCTACACCGTCAACAGGAAGCACTAACACAAGGGGAACAAGCAATCCTAGGCTGGCAACCGGTCCACAACATCGAAGACTTTAAGCGCTACTTTGCACCGAAATTCGCAGCTATCACTGTGGACGACACCCTGCACGAGAGACTGCGTCAACTGAAACAGACTGGCACTGTATCCGAGTATATCACTGCCGAGTCAAAGATCGTCAGAACATACCAGATGACTGACGAGGAGAGGCGTTACGACTTCATCCATGGGTTACAACCTAAGCCGCGTGAATATGTCCATGCACAGGAGCCCCAGTCATTCACTGAGGTGATCGCAGCAGCCCTCAAGTATGAGCGTATCCGGGGTGGTAAGACAGCCACAGAGGATAATGTGGAGAGAGTCGAAACACCGATGGCAGTACCACTAGATCCCAATGCCATGGAGGTGGATGCGATTCGCATGAATACTATACCCACGGGGACCCCCACGGTCACAGCACCAACACATGGCTTCTCTATCAGCGATATGAAACAACTCATGGAGGTCGCTGCTATGTTCATGGGACACCAGTACAGCAATACGGGAGGGCCTAGTTATCGCAAAACCCCTCGTGGTGGACAGGACCGTCTCATTACACTCGTTATCAATGGACAGACCATGCAGGTCAATATACGTCAACCATGGGTATGCCAATACCTGCGTGATAACCACCTATGCTACCAGTGTGGTAGTGCAGACCACCAATCTCGTCACTGTAGTCAGGGAAAAGCCACTGGTCAGTAGTAACTAGCCATGCTGCTGACCCCATGCTGTTCGGTAACGCCAATAAATTATCGGACCACCTTTCGGCTAAGAATGCACAGACAATGGAGACAGAGGAGGCCAAAAACGCAGAGAACAGTAGCGAGTGCTTAGACAGTACGTACAAAACTGCCAGTGAGGACCACGAGGCTGTCCACAAGAATGATGAGCGCCGACGTAAATGGGAGTATGAGCCACAAGACAATGATCGTGAGAAGCGCCTATGTGTCAGCGAACCGGAGATAGTCACAGTGGGCAGTATGGCCTCAGATAGTGCACAACGCCCCTTTGTACAGCTCACAGTGAGGAAACAAATGATCCAGGCATTGCTAGACTCGGGTGCTTCGAAGTCCTTCATTTCCCCTAACTGTGCTCAACGACTCAATCTGCCCCTGCAGTGTGGAGCCCCCTTGATCGCAAGGACAGCTGATGGCAAGGAGACACAAGTGGAGCAAACGGCATGGCTGAGATTCACCTGTGGGACTGGGACAGTCGAAGTGCCAGTATACGTCTTTCCGTTGGGAGATGTCGATATCATCTTAGGATATGACACATGGCAGAAGTTCAATATCTGACCCGGCTATGCAGGTGACCTATGGCAATGGACAGTGGCAGGACAGACAACACTGATGCAAACAGTACTATCCCCAGCTCCCTTCCTAATGAGTCGTCAGCAATTAGCACGAGCATTGAGGAAAGCACAAGTCGATGAGTGCTACGCAGTACAGATCGACAATACAGGCTTAACCCAAGGCGAGGTCAAACCCATTTGGAGATCACTCGACTAGCTCGTTGATAAGTATGAGGATGTCTTTATTGACCATGGATATTCGGTACATGCCAAACGCATGGTTCAGCATGTGGTAGATACGGGTAATTCGGCACCAGTAGCCAAAGCAGCATATAGGATGGGCGAAAAACAATTACAGGAGTTAAGGCGACAGCTCACGGATCTACAGGCTCGAGGTCTCATCCAACCCTCATGCTCTCCATATGCAGCACCGATCTTATTCGTCCAGAAGAAAGATGGTTCTATGCGCATGTGCTGCGATTTTCGTGCACTGAATAAGGCTACAATCAACGACCGATATCCATTACCACGGATCGACGACTGCCTTGACCGCCTGGGTGGGGCCAAGTACTTTTCGCGCCTAGACCTAGCGCAGGGATACCACCAGATTCCGATGCATCCAAATTCGGTTCAGAAGACTGCGTTCACAACAAGACATGGTGCCTTCGAATGGCTCGTTATACCATTTGGGCTCAAAGGCACACCTGCAACCTTCCAATGATAAATGAATACGGTCCTACATGAGAATTTGGACCAATGTGTCATTGTATACCTGGACGATATCCTCATTTTCTCGAATACTAAGGCTGACCACGAACGCCATGTCCGACAAGTGCTAGAGACGATACGCAAGCACAAGCTGGTACTAAAGCGCAGCAAATGTGCCTTTGGACTCACATCGACAGAGTTCTTAGGCCATATGATCGGACATAACAGAATTGCACCTTGCCAAGACAAAACGGCAGCAATCCATGACTGGCCCTTACCTGAAACGGTCACACAGCTACGATCATTCCTTGACCTTTGTAACTACTACCGCCGATTTGTGCCAGGATATGCTGCTATCGCCAAGTCGATGTACTCATTAGTCAGTGGACCAGCGGGCTGTAACCATGCTGTGGGGTGGACAGCAGAGGCACGTCATGATTTCAAATGGCTAAAGGAAGCACTTACAGCGACGCTCACACTCCGTGCAGTAGACTGGACGAAACCTTTCGTAATCGAGACAGATACCAGTAACTTTGCACTCGGTGCAGTACTATCCCAAGAACATGATGGCACTTGCTATCCAATCGCGTTTGAGTCGAGAACGTTGACAGCAGCAGAACGCAACTACACGGCAAGGGAACGAGAGATGCTAGCGATTGTCCACGCTCTTCGGATATGGCGATACTATGTCGAGGGACATGCCATCCGCATTGTGACAGATCATAAAAGCCTCGAAAAGATCTTCACAGATAATGCGCTCGAAGGTCGCCTTGCACACTGGATGGAGGATATTCAACACTTGAGCCCGACAATTATGTACCGCAAGGGTGCTGATAACATACCTGCAGATGCCCTATCCCGACGCTATGATCTCGCAGCTATGCAGACGACGCCATTAGATTCGAGGGGGGATGATTCCATGGATAGCAGAGATGAGGTCGCAACCAACGATACATGAGAAGACATGTCTGAAGAGCCACTGAAACACCTGCACAGAGACACACAAACATTTCGGATGATACACAGCCAGTTATACCATATGTCTAAGGCAGAGGTACCAATTCCATATGTACCTGCTACAGACCAGGAGCACCTTGTAGGGCAGTATCATCAGCAACTTGCACATATGGGTGTCACATCTATGCTCAGTATCCTGCGACCACGCCACTGGTGGCCAAAAATGGAGTTGACAGTCGCACGAGTTCTAAGTCGCTGTCCAGCATGCCAAGTATGTGGCAAGGGGAAGAAACTAGATGCGCCAGTCACACCGTTTACACCAGTAGATAGGCCATTCATACGTTGGGGCATCGGCTTCATTGGCCGCCTACCAAAGACACCAAATGGTAACTGCTGGATCCTACTAGCTATTGACCACACAACCAACTGGATAGTGGAGATCAGTCAGAATTGGTTAGCTATTTCATAATTATTAATATTTTTATTGTTTTCTTGTTCTGATGCCAAATATGGTGCTTCTACGAAACCCCCTTCGGCATCCTGAAAAATTTCAGTTGATTTCTTGGGACACAGCCTCTATCTCAGTAGAAGCATATTAATTGTGTATCAACTGAAATTTTTCAGGATGCCGAAGGGGGTTTCGTAGAAGCACCATATTTGGCATCTTTGTTTATTTGTTAATCTAGTTGCTAGAATCTTTTTGGCCACTACTAAACATTCTGTATTTTAAAATATTTATCTACTGCTAGTAATTGATTTCTTATTTGTTAATTGGTTATTCTGATAATAGTTATTTAGTTTCTTTAACTATTTATATTTGTGAATGGCCTCCTTGGGAGTACATCTTAACTCCCTTTTGGGACTTCAGTTGAAGAATAGAGATAATATGCCTGATATATCTGATGCAAGATATACTAGTAATGGCATTGAACAACAAGGATTTGTTCAGCAATCTGATATCTTTATGGATTCATGTGTTGTTGAGATACCTGAATCATATGCTCTTATAGATCAGATTAACAATATTACTCCATTTGTTAGATTGCATAGAGTTTTTGGTGATGGATACAGATTTAAGTATATGAAGTGCATGACAAGTGCAAGAAATGGTAAAGTCTCTGTTTACAAAGTATCTGCTCCAAATGTTGCAATAGCTGATCCTGCACTAACTGATATCTTTCTTAGGATGCATCAGGAACATGTATTTCTTCTGAACTATGATATTACAATGGATTGTTTAAACATATCTTCTAGGGCTGTGATTAAGGAATTTCTTCTTGATAATGAAATCAGTAGCAATGATATTCTTGATGATGGAGGTCATTCAGAGCTAGTTATCTGCATAACAACTATTTATACATGTTTAAACTATTGGCAATTTCAGTGAAATAAAAATTTCACCCAAACCGCCATCGGCATCTTGGAAAAGTTTCAGTGAACATAATTTCAACCAGAAAGAAAAACCTTTGCATATTTGGGGTTAATTATCATTGGGCAACAAAAGTCAATATCTCAATAGATGTGGCTAAGCAACCACAAGGAAATTATGTTCACTGAAACTTTTCCAAGATGCCGATGGCGGTTTGGGTGAAATGGCAAAAAAAATATTTGTATTTTTAAAATCAATTATACACACAAAAACATTCTGGACACAACAATTATAAATATCTGTTACAAAAATATCTAGTAGCAAAAAATAGTTCTGAAAACGATTATTCAAATAACTATCTAACAAAATTGTAATTTACTAAAATTTACAAGTCCAGGAATGACCCCCTTCCAAAGTGAACTAAGAGCATTACTAACAAGAGTGTTGTCAGAAAGAAGAAATATGCCTGATGTTGCTGATGCTAGGTATACTGCTAGAGGTGTAGAGCAACTTGGATTTAAGCACTCTTCTGAAATATTTGTTGACTCATTCATTGTTGAGGTTGTTGTTGAGAAATGCAGTGAATCAGATATAAAGGTGAAGCAGAAGTCAGCTAGTGTTAGATTGCATAAAGTATTTGGAGAAGGTTTTGGTTATAAGTATGTTAGAAGCAAGATTAGTGAGCAATATGGACCAGTTGCTATTTACAAAGTATCTACCCCAAACATTGCAATAACTAGTTCTTTGTTAACAGTGAAGTTTGCTACTATGGCTGATCACAAAATATTTCTACAGAATTATGACATCACAATGGATTGTATGAATATCTCATCTAGAAATATTATCTATAAATACCTTTTAGAAAGAGGAGTTGAAAAGAAAGATGTTGTAGATGATTTACACAAGTCTGGCTCTAACTGTATTAGCTGGTTTACAAAGAAAGGAGATGTTAAAGTTAAGAACAAAATTTATAACAAGTTTATTCAGCTTCTTGAGAGTGGTGAAGTTCGTAATCCTCTTAGTTCCAAACTTTCTGAATTTGTAATGCCAACTTTGCACAACTTTGGAGAAACATTGTATGCTTGCAGAAACTCTGGTTTGACTAGGATAGAACTAACTGTACATTCTTCTCAGATGCAAACAGTTGAATGGAATAGTAACTTGCTTCTTAACACAGTTCAGTTTATGAATGAATGCAGAACATTTGCAACTTCTTATGAAAAGCAGTGGAAAGCACTTGTTGATAAAGTTAGTAGTTGTTATACAGTTTGCATTTATGTGAGACAACAGCATACTCTAGCATATTGTCATTGGTTTAACTCTATCACATCAAAGAAGCAAGGAATTATTAAGAAACTAAACAAGAATGATGATCCAATGGTAGTTGTTGCTAATCTCTCATTCAACAACAGACCTACACTTTATCAAATATATGATTCACTTGAGAGTGGTCTTGAAACAGAAAAAGTTCTTAGAAGAGTTGATGAGAATATAACTATTGTTCCAAGTCAGAGAAACTCCTTCTGGTCAACTTATCCTACAACTAAGCAGTATCACACTTTTGAAGAGATGGGATTAGTTAACTATAAAGGAATGCATATTGGTTGGATAGATAGTAAGCAAGCAAAGAGTAAGATATGTCTATCAAAAATGTCAGAGGATAAATATTCTGCAAAAGAGGAAAACATCAATGCATTAACAACAGCAATAGACAATATCACACTTGATGAAACTAGCCATATATTTATCAAAGAGAATACAGATCTGAAACCTTCATTGTATAGAGTTGCTTACAATGTTCTTCAGTTAGGTGATGAATTTACAGCTACACATTATGCACTCCATACTTTTAGAGGACATTCATACTTCTATGTTGATATTCTTATTAAAGGGAGAGATAAACAGCCAACTCTTATTAGGACACCAGTTGACAGTTCTATTGGAAAAGCAATTTCTCAACAGTTAGGAGAAAGAAAGCAACAAATATATCTAAGAGTTATAAGTGTGGGATATAGAACAATCACAGTTGAATAGCAGCCATTTTAAAACATAGTATAAGCAACCATTCTCTCCATATCTCTATGGAAAGTATGACAAACATCATACACATGTTCAACCCTTACCTCACAATCAGTAGCAATATGTTGGATCCAATTACGCACTTGTATTGCTAAGTCATCACTCATATCAAAGTCATGAATAAGTAGCAGAGTAAGCATATCTCTTTCTTCCTCACACATCTCAGCTAAATGTTGCTTGAAGAAGTTCTGGAATGATCCCATTTTCTAAAATTGATAAAAGTTGAAATTTTTATTTATGACTACCTCACACAGATGGACAATCAATTACAAGAATTAAGAGAGAAGGAGTGGAATGTGCTCTACACAACAAAGTGGAGATTTCTTGATGAAGACTGGTTAGTACATAAACAACAGAAGTACTATAGGAGTGAAGCTCATGAAGTGAAAGAAATAAAGCTCATCAAAGATACACTTGTAAAGCAACTTGGAATGATCCCTGTGTTCTTCTTCTTAAATGTTCTATTTGGTGGAAAGCAGTATCCATGTCCTTACAGAAATGTTGAGAAAGGACTCTTGATTTTGTACCAGTTAGTTGCTGGGCTATCAATCAATGAGATGGAGAGGTTTATTCCTAAGAGCAGCTACCAAGTAATTCATAATATGTTCTATATCTCAGAGTTAAGTGAGTTGAACAAGAAGCTTTCACACTACTTGCACACAATGTTCTCCACTCCAGAACTAAGAGTGATCTCAGCAAAGATTCAGAATCCAACAAACTTTAAGCATATAACTCTTATGTTAGATGGACATGACTCACGAGCTCTACATAATGGTGCATACAAACCAAATCTTTATTCCTTCAAGTTGAAGAAGTCAGGATATAGAACACAAGTTTGCATTGATTTGAATGGAATGGTTGTCCTTGTTTCACCAACTGAGGAATGTAAAGACCACCCAGACTCTAAGATGATTAAGAATATGTCACTATTGAAATACATCTCTCCAGTAGATTGTGTTGTTTTAGATGGTGGTTATCCTCAAAGTATTCTGGAAGAGTTAACAGAAGCAGAAGAGAATGAGAATTTTGGAATGCATAACTTTTGCTTACCAGTTAGAAAGCCAAGAGGAACCAACTTAAGTGAAGCAGAGTTAGAATATAATAGCAAACTTGGGTCATTTAGATCAATGGTTGAGAGCACATTTGGAGAACTAGGTAACACATTTAAGAGACTATCAAATAGAGAAGTTGTGAGAATTAGAAACACAACTGTATACAATGTGCAGTTTAAACTCTGTTGCTTACTCTACAATATGAAGAAGATCCTAGCAGCTAGTAAAGTTCCTGTTGAACATCACCACACACTTTGGGTTCTATCTAACTTTGACTACCCTAGCAACAACCAGGAGAGATCAACACATGCTGAAGTTGGAAGTACTTTACCACAAAAAGTAGAGTTAGAAGCTTCAATGAGAGAACTACAAGATAGACTGATTCAAGCTAAAATTGATGAGTCAATGAACTTCTATGTAGACATGTCATAAGTAACTTTTAAAATAGGAATTCTCAGTAAGAAATTTGCATTGATAGAAAATGCTTCAATAAGGAGGTCATTCAGAGCTAGTTATCTGCATAACAACTATTTATACATGTTTAAACTATTGGCAATTTCAGTGAAATAAAAATTTCACCCAAACCGCCATCGGCATCTTGGAAAAGTTTCAGTGAACATAATTTCAACCAGAAAGAAAAACCTTTGCATATTTGGGGTTAATTATCATTGGGCAACAAAAGTCAATATCTCAATAGATGTGGCTAAGCAACCACAAGGAAATTATGTTCACTGAAACTTTTCCAAGATGCCGATGGCGGTTTGGGTGAAATGGCAAAAAAAATATTTGTATTTTTAAAATCAATTATACACACAAAAACATTCTGGACACAACAATTATAAATATCTGTTACAAAAATATCTAGTAGCAAAAAATAGTTCTGAAAACGATTATTCAAATAACTATCTAACAAAATTGTAATTTACTAAAATTTACAAGTCCAGGAATGACCCCCGATGAAGATAAAGTTGGAGCAAACTGTATTAGCTGGTTTACTGATGAAGATGAAATAAAAATTAGGAACAAGTTGTATAATAAATTTGTTCAACTTCTAGAAAGTGGTGAGGTTCGTAATCAACTTACTTCTAAGCTATCAGAGCTAGTGATGCCAACTTCTCAGCAATTTGGTGAAACACTTGTTGCTTGCAGGAATGAAGGATTAATGAGACTTGAGCTTACTGTTCACTCTCCTGAGTTGAAAGAAGTAGAATGGAACATAAACTTAATTGCTAGTACACTGGAGTTTCTTAGTGATTGTAGGACATTTGCAACATCTTATGAAAAGCAATGGATGGCACTAGTTGATCAGATTTATAACAAAAATATGTTATGCATTTACTTCCATAAAGAACATGCTCTTGGTTACTGCCATTGGTTCAATAGGACAACTATGAAGAAACAAGGAATAGCTAAAAAGTTGAAAGAGAATGAGGATGTGATGACTGTTGTTTCCAATCTTACATTTAATGGGCACCCAACTGTTCTTCTAACATATGCTACCAGCAGTGGTCCTGTTGAATCAGAAGTTGTTCTAAGAAGAGATAACACAAACATCACCATTGTTCCAAGTCAGAGGAATTCTTTCTGGCCTGTTGCTTCAAGAGAAAGACAACAACACACATTTGCTGAAATGGGACTTGTAAACTATCGTGGGATGCATATTGATTGGCTAACTGCTCAACAAGCAAGAGAGAAAGTTTGTCTCTCAACTCTCTCAAGTATTAGTGAGGATGCTGATGACCTAGGAATAGATGATCTTATTGCTGATATCAGCAACATTGAACTTGATGATCTAGAACCCATATACATAAGAGAAAATACTGATCTTAGGCCAGCTAGATACAAAGTTGCTTATAACATACTTCATGCTGGAGATGAGTTCCTAGTTAGTCATTATTTCTTATATACTTTTAGAGGGTTGCCATTCTACTATCTAGATATCTATATGATTCACAATGAAGTAGTTAGCAGTACTCACACTCATATCAAAATACAAGCAAGTAGTCCATTTGGTGAATATATTGCTTCTATTATTGGTGAACCAAATCAAGAAGTAGTACTTAAAGTAGCTAGAATTCATAATCGTATTATCCATATTGCGAGGATCTAGTTTTAAAATGGGCAGTTAGCAACCATTACTTCCATATCTGCACAACTGTAGTTGCATACATCAAACACATGCTTAATAGTAACACCCTTATCTTCTGAAACACTCTCAATCCATGCTCTGATATATACTGACAATTTCCTGCTCATACTGAAATTCTTAGTTAGTAGTTGTGCAAGCTTTTCTCTCTCTTGCTCATCAAGGTCAGCAAGTTTTGTAGTGAAGAAAGTGTAGAATGGGCCCATTGTAATAAATGACAACTTTTAAATTTATGAGTGCCTCACAATGATGAATCATCAATTACAAGAACTCAGAGAAAGGGAGTTTCATAAGCTGTACACAAACAAATGGAAGTTTCTGAATGATGACTGGGTAATTTTAAAGCCCACAAAATATCACAGAAGTGAAGTTCATGAAGTAAGAGAAATTAAGCATATAAAAGATACACTTCTTAAACATCTAGGGATGATTCCTGTTTTCTTCTTTCTGAATGTTTTGTTTGGTTGCACTCATTATCCATGTCCTTACAGAAGTGTAGAGAAAGGATTGCTCATCTTGTACCAACTTGTTGAAGGATTGTCAATCAATGAAATGGAAAGATTCATTCCAAGAAGCAGCTATCAAGCTATTCACAATATGTTCTATATTTCTGAAATGAAAGATTTGAACAAGAAACTAACATACTATCTGCAAACAATGTTTTCAACTCCAGAACTACGAGTCTTTGCAGCAAAGATACAGAATCCACAAGGGTTTAAACATGTAACACTAATGTTAGATGGCCATGACTCAAGAGCACTACACAATGGAGCATACAAACCAGATCTCTATTCATTCAAATTGAAAAAATCAGGATATCACACACAAGTATGCATTGATGTGAATGGAATGGTTCTACTTGTTTCACCAACTGAAGACTGTAGAGATCACCCAGACTCAAGAATGATTAAGAACATGGGGCTACTGAAGAACATATCACCTATTGATTGCATTGTGCTTGATGGTGGCTATCCACAAAGTATTTTGGAAGAGATGACTGAGGAAGAAGAGCAGGATACTTTTGGACTGCACAACTTTTGTTTACCAGTAAGAAAGCAGAGAGGAACAAGTTTATCAGAAACAGAAGCTGAATATAATTCCCATCTTGGATCATTCCGTTCAATGGTAGAAAATACATTTGGAGAACTAGGCAATACATTCAAAAGGCTGTCAAACAGGGAGATTGTTAGAGTAAAGAATAGGAATGTTTACAATGTGCAAATGAAGTTATGCTGCTTACTCTATAATATGAAGAAGTTACTAGCAAACAGTGATGTACATATTGATCATCATCACTCACTCTGGGTTATGAGTAACTTTGATTACCCTGATACACATGATAAGTCAACACAAGTGGAACCAATACATACTTTGCCCCAAAAAGCAGAGTTAGAAGCATCTATTGTTGAAATTCAAAATCGATTCCTTCAATCTAAAATTGATGATACATATGATTGCTTGGTGCATATTGATTAATTACAGATGGAGTACTAATGACTTGATGACTTGAATATGATGTTTTAAAATGGCACAGTTTGAATCTTTCTAAAAATGATTGTATATATGATTGCTTGGTGCATATCTACTTATTACAGATGGGGTTCTAACAACTTGATGAATTTATTACGATTTTTTAAAATGGCATAGTTTGATTCTTTTTAAAATTGATAATATATATGATTACTTGGTATTAGAAAAATAGTTATAAATAGGATGATAATGACTTGATGACTTGAACATGATGTTTTAAAATGGAACCTTTTGATTAAGTCTAGTTCTATAAGGAGATCAGTCAGAATTGGTTAGCTATTTCATAATTATTAATATTTTTATTGTTTTCTTGTTCTGATGCCAAATATGGTGCTTCTACGAAACCCCCTTCGGCATCCTGAAAAATTTCAGTTGATTTCTTGGGACACAGCCTCTATCTCAGTAGAAGCATATTAATTGTGTATCAACTGAAATTTTTCAGGATGCCGAAGGGGGTTTCGTAGAAGCACCATATTTGGCATCTTTGTTTATTTGTTAATCTAGTTGCTAGAATCTTTTTGGCCACTACTAAACATTCTGTATTTTAAAATATTTATCTACTGCTAGTAATTGATTTCTTATTTGTTAATTGGTTATTCTGATAATAGTTATTTAGTTTCTTTAACTATTTATATTTGTGAATGGCCTCCAGTAGCCAAGGCCGTCCCAGAGGCAACAGTCAAAGTGGTTGCCGACTTCATCCACAAGGAGATCGTACTCACATATGGCATGCCCAAGGAAATTATCTCAGATCGTGGCCCACAGTTCCGAGCCGACCTAGTCCGCGAATACCGCAAGAGACAGAACATCCAGCAATGTTTCACATCGGCATATCACCCACAGTCAAATGGCAAAACGGAACGTGCCAATGGAATAGTCGGTACAGCTTTGAACAAATATGCCTTCAAGAACAAACATCGCTGGGACGAGTACCTCGAGACAGTTATCTGGGCCACATGCATATGCACACACAGTGTCACCAAATTCTCGCCATTCCAATTGGTATATGGTACCAACCCAAGACTACCAACTGATGTCACCCCGCCAGCAGTCCCGAACAGTAAGACGGACAATACAGATCGATATACCCAACAGCTTCGCAGATTTGACTTCCTCAAAGGAGCTAGAGCCCAGGCTACGGAAGTCCAAGTTGCCGCGGCCTACAAGGTAGAAGAGCAATATCGACAAAGAGGAGACTACCAACGATTTGAGATCGGCGACTGGGTCATGGTCAAGAACATGAAGAGACAAAAGTTCAACGCCAGATTTTACGGGCCATTCCAGGTCAAACGCTGTGGCCCCTTCTACACATACAAACTATCCTTCCCCAACGGCGAAGAACTGACAGAAATGATCCATAACGAATGACAACAACGTGCAACAATTGGCGAGCTGATACCGAAAGCGATGTGGTCGAAAGCGTCGATAGGGATACAAAAAAAGGCAGAACTGAACGAGGACATTGATGAAGAGACATATCTGCAGATAAGAGGGGGATGATGTAGTGTATGGGCATGTGAGACTAGCCACGAGGGAACAAAGCACACCCCCAGGACGCACAGATAAAAGGCCGTATGTGACAGAGATACAGATTGTTTCCACAGGTTTATTCTTTTACTCAGAATACAAACATGTCAAATCCAGCCTGTTAACCTTGGGAATGGGACGGGTGTTTACGAGCGTGTATGTGAGCTCAAATAAAAGTGAAACAAGATTGACTGAAGGAAAAGGGGAGGGTCCGGTCTGTCTGAGGTCTGATTTTATGTGGTTTGGTTGTTGGCATGGTGACGTGGGAGTGGATCGGCACTCCAATGTCAACACAGCCTGGAAATATCTAAAGCTCGGACACCAATATAGTGCCAGAGCTGATGATTGCTGCTAATTGCTGTGCTGACCCTCTTGATATATTCAGGGTTGATACTGAGACATTTGAGAGCAGGGAAAAACTGGACCAATTCGCAGGCATTCTCAGTAAAGAATTTTATTTGGGGAAATAATGCAAGCTCCTGGAGCAAGCACTAATCGACTACACGTTCGCTAGGTTTAACTGGCTATAAATATTGTGTTTGGCTTGAGCCTTACTAGGAGGCAGAGTTTGACCAGTACCGTTGGAATTCATTGAGAAGAGGCGGATATCTAGGTATTTTAGCAAAGGCAGTTGCATGATGAGGTTAGCCAGACTTAGCTTATTAACAATACTGGAATTCCACACAAGCTATTTTTGTTGCTTCCAGGTGATGCGCTTGGGCAGCGGCCAGTTGAAATTGTAGATAAATGCCCTCTCAACAGCTGATGGTTTCTCTAATATGTGGGCAGCCTGGGCTACAGAGCACTGGGGAGCTAGCGGATTGCCATCTGGATAACACATAAGCAAGTCTTTTGCATCTCTGATGATACTCATGCCACCAGTAGCCATGTGATGAAGAGTTCCAGCAAATCTAATGAGAATAGTCGGGTTGCTTTCAAACACCGGATAGAGATAATTAGCCTTTTGTAGACCTATATGTGAGTATCAATGTAAGAGATCCGAAATGAACAGAGATATTGCCACTGGGAAAGGATACCTTGTCCATATCGACAAGGTTAAAGGCAAGACACAGCGCATTCAAGCCAGACAAGTTCACCACTTCATTACTGTGTTAGAACAGTCCGAATGGGACAAGTACATGGATGTTGTATCCCGAAGGTTTGCAACTTTGTCATACGAATCGCCAGGAATGAGCTGGGTGGCGTAACATGGGCTACAACCATATATAATATGCGGAAATATAGTGGTAAATGAGAATATATTCGGAGGAAAACGTCCCGGGGCGTGAGCCAGGGACCAGAGACGAGTGGGCTACTTGGCCTTATTTATGGACCTGCCGAGTGGCTGTGCTGCGACCCGCTTGCCACCAGTACGACCTTTTCGGGTAGCAATATACAGTGCGAGAAGAGATGGGAAAACCTTGAAAACGACTTCACCTGTTCTTCGATCTTGTTGAACTTAGCCAACGTAGAGGCATCGCTGGAGTTCTTTGTGCAGATTCATGTAGGGTGGTCACGAAGAACAGCCCCATACTGCTCCTTGCAATAATCGGATCCTATTGAAACTGAGGTGAAAAAGAATAGAATATATCTGGAGATAGTATATTGGTGAGTGCTTTAGACGAAGCAAGTAATGCGGTTGGGGGAGTACAAGATAGTGAAGGGGTGAGTGGTCGCTGGTCTGGGGTCATATATCCCAAACCACATGGAAAAGCCCTGTCTTGGCTGCCCCGATTTTCTCTTTCCAAGCTCATCCCAACTTTGACAATAATAAGCGCGCATGTGACGGAGGTGCCAGAACTTGTAGATGTGGCAAGGAATGCATCAACTTGCTTACAGGAGTCTCAAAACGAACATGTTTTCCGGGCCACCCCTTGTGGATTCTGCCTTTCTGCTGAATCTAATACAACCTTACTTCTAATATATCCCACGTTGATACAGCAGGAGCAATGGCCATTGTCTCCTTGAGTATAATTGACAAGGAAGAGATAGCGAGCATTCTGCATACTACTTGCTATTCGCAGATATGCGGGGTGTATATGCTCGTCATTATCTGTTTTAGCAACCTTTAAAGATTGGCAACATCTCATTTGCCGAAGATTCACCTGCACTACCTATGCATTTGTAGCTTGATACAACATCTGAGATAGGTCAAGGGTACAAAATAGGCCTTGCTGCTGATACGTAAGGGTGTTAGAGCTAAGAGCTTGAAAGACAAACAGAGTGGTATGCATATGAAGCCAGTTTCATTGTGCCACATATAGGGGCTTTTCATATTGAGGTCGAACGCCTTGTGGTGTGTACTTCACTGAAACACGATGGTGTCCTTTCCTGTATTTATTGACTAAGCAATAGTTATCCTATCTTGGGATGTTTAAAAGTGGTTGTGTGGGAAGTCATTATCCTGGTCTAATCCAAGGTATGCTTCTCCGAGTCATGGCCATACAAAATGCGAAGCCACATCCTGTCTGGTAGCAAAGAACAGCTTGGTCTATTTTCAGCTACAATAATGATATAGTGGACCGTATCTGCGCATATACATGGTACAGCGATTGGATTTCTGAATATCTTCAAAGGTTTTTTTTTTTGCAATGTTGCACCATTTCCTGTGCTATCATAACTATTCACTTACTAGGGAGTTGTGAAAATACACCATTGCATTCTAGAACCAATTCTGGGATAGTGAGGCTATCTTAGAGGTTGCGCTTGTCAACTTTCTAATACCTGCCGTTCCTGGCCTATTCCGAGGTATTCATATATTCTAATCTACTAATCCGAGTATAATCATTTCTTGATTAAGCCCCTCTGATTTTTTTGCACTACATTTTCGCTTTTCAACGCAACAGCTTTTGCTCCACTTTGACTTCACTGAACATATTTTATTCGCAATGCTACGTTCAAAGTCGTTTGTAAAGCGCACACGCAAGGGCAACATTGTGCGCACAGTCAAGGAGCACTACTTGCGCGACGACATCAGCTGCGGTTATGAGCAGTGCGGACACCCGGTGTGCGTGAAGGCCCGGCAGGACGCGGCCGAGCACGGCAGGCACAGCGTCGATGGAGTGCAGACAGCAGCCCCCCTGAGCTGTACACCGCGCGGCTCGGAGAAGTGGGGCAGACACTACCTGATCCCCGACACCAATGCGTTCATCAACCAGATCGATATCTTTGAGCGGCCGATCATCAACAATGTCGTGGTACTGAGCACAGTACTGGACGAGCTGCGCGGGCTGAGTATGGCAGTGTACAACCGCGTGCGGGCTATTGTGCGTGAGCACGAGCGGCGGTGGTTTGTGTTTTCGAACGAGCACCACCGCGAGACCTTCATTGACCGCGGCGCAGGTGAGACACCTAATGACCGCAATGATAGGGCAATCCGGGTCGCAGTCAAATGGTATGCGAATCATCTGTCGAACACGGGCATTGCGGTGCTGATGGTCACGAATGACGAGGGGAATCTGAAGAAGGCAAAGGAAGATGGAGTTGAGTCGTGCCGGATGGACGAGTACTTGGCGATCTTCACAGAGCACCCGGAGCTGCTGGACATGATGGGCAGTGTGAGCATCACCGACCGCGAGTCTGGGGATTCCAGGTGGGGCGGGTACCCAGAGTACCTGAGTCCGGTACAGGTACAGGCAGGCATCAAGGCAGGCATGCTGGTGCAGGGCACGCTGCAAATTGCAGCTTACAACTACCTGGAGGGCTCGATCTACACGACGTTCCCCGACGGCAAGGAGCGCAGCGTGCTGATTCTGGGCCGCATGGACATGAATCGCGCGATCCAGGGCGACAAGGTTGCGGTACAGATCCTGCCCAAGTCGCAGTGGCGCAAAGCACCCAGTGCTGCGTTGGTTGATGAGGACGAGGATTCGGTGCCGGATGTCGATGAGAAGAAAAAGAGCGACGAAAAGGCATCCAGGGACCCTGCGGTGGTTCCGGGCGACTCAGACAAGTCAGTCGAGGGACGTGCTCGCAAGCGTGCGCGTGTGGCAGCCGAAAAGTCCACCCCGGCGGCTGCTGGCGACACTGCGGCCGACAGCGAGGATGAGCTGTGTGTGAAGCCGGCCGAGATCACCGACGAGACCCTAGAAGCCGAGGATGGCGAAATCACGGGACGCGTGGTCGGCATCGTCCGCCGCAACTGGCGATCGTACTGCGCGTTCCTCGACCCGAACTTTGCTCCTAAGGGCCCACGTGCATCCAACGCACCCACATCGGTCAGCGTGCTGGCCATGGACCGGCGGATTCCCAAAATTCGCATCCGCACACGGCAGGTCGACGTGCTCGCAGGGCAGCGCATTCTGGTGGCCATTGACGCGTGGCCCAAGGAGTCACGGTACCCACAGGGCCACTTTGTGCGCGCGCTGGGCGATGCCGGCGACAAGGCTACCGAGACCGAGGTTCTGCTCCTCGAGCACGACGTTCCATACCAGCCATTCACAAAGAGCGTGCGTGCTGATCTGCCATCTGAGGGTGCCAATTGGGTGTTTGATCCGGACCGTGATCTAGTCACCGCCGGCCGACGCACCGACCTGCGCCACCTCAACGTCTGCAGCATTGATCCCCCCGGCTGTACGGATATCGACGATGCCCTGCATGCCGTGCCGCTGCCAAATGGAAACTTCCAGGTCGGTGTCCACATTGCTGACGTCACCAACTTTGTTAAGCCCAACACGGCCATGGACAAGGAGGCCGCTCACCGGTCGACCACTGTCTACCTTGTCGACCGCCGCATTGACATGCTTCCGGAGCTGCTGGGCACCAACCTGTGCTCGTTGATGTCCAACGTCGACCGCCTTGCGTTCTCGTGCATTTGGGAGCTCGACCCTGACGCCAACATCGTCAACGTCACATTCCATAAGAGTGTGATTCACTCCAAGGCATCGCTGACGTATGAGGAGGCCCAGAACCGCATGGACGATCCGTCGATGCAGGACGACATCACCAAGAACATCCGCAATTTTAACATGCTGGCCAAGAAGCTGCGCAAGCGCCGTACTGACGCCGGAGCCCTGACGCTATCGTCGCCCGAGGTGCGGTTCCGGCTTGAGAACGACTCGCAAGATCCTGTCGATGTCGAGATGAAGGCGCTGAAGGAGACCAATGCGCTGGTCGAAGAGTTCATGCTGCTGGCGAACATCAGTGTTGCCCAGAAGATCTATGAGAGCTTCCCCGACTCGGCCCTGCTGCGTCGCCATCCGCAGCCGCCGCCGCAGAACTTTGACAACCTGCAGCATGCACTGAAGCCGCTTGGCATTGAGCTCGAGACTGGCAGCAGCCTGGCGCTGGCGCAGTCGCTGGACCGCGCTGTGCTGCCCAGCGACCCGTACTTCAACAACCTCCTGCGCATCTTGACCACCCGCTGCATGATGCAGGCCCAGTACTTCTGCTCAGGCACCTGCACACCCGAGGAGTTCCGCCATTACGGTCTTGCCACCGGCATCTACACGCATTTCACGTCACCGATCCGTCGGTACGCCGACGTCATGGTGCACCGGCTTCTGCATGCTGCAATCGACCGCCAGGTGGTGTTTGGCCCTGAGCTCACCGACAAGGTCAAGATGTCCGAGCAGAGCGATGTGCTGAACCACCGCCACCGCATGGCGCAGCAGGCCAGCCGCTCGTCTGTCGAGCTGTACACTAACTTGTTCTTCAAGGGCAAGACTGTCGAGGAGCCTGGCTATGTGACGCAAATTCTGCAGAACGGCTTTGGCGTGCTGATTCCCAGCTACGGAATCGAGGGCGTCGTGTATACGAGCGACAAGGACAAGAAGGACGTGCCGGCGGTCCTGCAGTACGACCAGGAGTCGCACACGCTGGTGTCTGCTGACAAGTCGTCGTCTGTGGGTCTGTTCCAGCGTGTGCGTGTGGTTCTGCAGGTCGACGATAAGCCTGTCAGCGCCAATGTCAGCTCTATGCGCCGCAAGCTCGGCCTGCGCTTGACCGAGCCCCAGATCCCCGGAGTCTCAATGACTCCAGAGGAGCTTGATGCCCTGAAGGCCGCCACAGGCAAGACTCTGAGCAAGGCCGATGAGGACCAGGTCGTCGAACTGGTGACCAAGCACCCGGAGCAGGTGACAACTATTTGAAGTGCAATCCCATTTTTCCTAAATATACGAAGTTTACTCTACTTGTCCAGCTCCTCATCCGAGATGTCCTGGAACAGCTCCGGGTACTTTTCCCGGAGCTGCTTCCGGCGCTCAAGCAACTCAGGCGTCACCTCAACCTTACTCCTGCTGAACAGTCCCGAGATTGCCTTGGACAGGGTCGCATCAGCATTCCTTGTTGCCTCAGATATCTCCACAGGGTCCTGCGGTGCTTCAGCCAGCGATTTGAGTGTCTTGACAAACCCCTTGCTGAACTCCTCGTGCCGCCTGTCGTCGGGCAATTGGCGGTATGTCGACGTGTGGATCAGCAGCCGGGCATTGTGCCTTAGCGCCCTTTGTGTGGTTCGATGGGCTGCGGACCGGATCATACTGTCTTTGTGTGAGTGAATGAAGGAAACTGAATCGTATGGATGCGAGATCCTCATTGCACTGGGGGACGAAGGGGCGGTGGTGCATGCGTGGGTGCCCAATTCACCAGTAAACAAATATGGGCGAATTACACGCAGTCCCCCAGTGTGTCGAATGTTTCGCATTAGCAAACTCGGACGATCCCCCGCATTAGCTTGCTTGCAGACCCGCTGCTGATAGACTGAGCTCGACCGACAAAAACAACACAAATTATGTTTTGGTTGGCAGAACAGCACAGGATACTTCAGTACAAAAAAGAAAACTGTAAATATGAAATTGTAAAGTGCGGCCACTACGGCAGCTCATACGGGTCGACGTCGTGCGTAAGCAGGTTCTTGGCAATATAATACAGGCTGAACACGCCAAACACCAACACCATCGTCAGGTAGCAGAGAAACTTTGAATTGGCCGTCGCCAATGTATGTGTGAGCTGCTGCCGTGTCCGGTCAAACATGTTGCCGAACCTCCCGAATGTCTCCGAGGTGCCGTCAAGCATCCGGTTCTGCTCAAACACGTCGTCGTGGATGTTGACCGTCACGCTGTGCAGCGCCGAGACCTTGGACGCCAACAGGTCGAGATGGCGGTTGTTCTGCTGCTCCAATTCGAATGCCTCGCCAGCCCCAGTGCTGCTAGAGCTTTCGTTTGGCGTTCTGTTGTTGTTTCGCCTGGACATTATGAATTGAGTTAGTATGAAAAAGGAATGAATGTGTTTTTTTGCAAGAGCGGAGGACAAGCGGCGTTTCCTTGCATAAAAGGCTCACTCAGCAATTAGTGGCATTGCTGCTAACAGTGCTCCCAGAGACTGATTACAGTTAATCGATTTATTCTCTTCAAAGCCTCTATGGGCAAAATCTCATCATCGCCGCCTGGACGGTTGAACCGCAGTGCCGCCTGTCTTTTTCACTTCTGGTTTGCGGGATCGCTCTTGCCTATCTGCCGGTTAGCTTGCTACAGACGGCATGGTGGTTGTGAGTGACGCTGCTCACAAATGTATGCATATACATGCCGATACACGGGTGGATCTGAGTACTTACCTCCTGCAGCAGCTTGTTCTTCTCAACCCAGTTGTTGTACACGTTGAGTCCGATAAACAGCGTGCCGGCGACTACACAAAGCTTTTGTTTCAGCTACGTTTGTCCATTACTGCGGTTTCAAGAACCGAGCGCTTTCAGTCGTTTTGCTTATCCAAAGGCAGATCCAGCTGTTTATCACACTCCCGTTGGTGGGTGTTGCTTTTACCTGTGGTTGCAAACAGCGCTGTCGAAACCGACTTTTGCATAACGTCGTAGAAGCGGAACCGATTAATGCTCATTTTTCGCTTAGAATGTGTTGAATTTAAAAAAAAAAACGCAGTGTACCTGAAAGACAAGGTGAACACTGCAGCCAAAAGGGCTGAGCACAGAGTATGGCAGTCATTTGGTGAGTCGAGCCGATAGCATGAATTGTCGGCTCGACAGAGTGAATGCTGGAAAAGCCATAGGCAGATTTCGCTGCTAGGAACCCTTCACAGGAGAAGTGAATGGTCAGTAAACGGAAGCTTGGGGGCTGAATTAAATTGGATGATGCTCCATGTGCTCCCTAAGGCCATTCCAGTCATCTCGTTTACGGAAGGCAGACCTTTATGAACTCTCGGAATATAGCCAGCTTTGGCGATTCATTTAATATGATTTTCTGTCATTCAAGAGTATTATGAAAGCAGTGTCTTACGACCTTGGGATATGGAGAATATCAGAGCAATTTAGAGTAATCGGATATGATGATAGCTTCCCTATTTGGGCTACTAATCGTTATTAGCGTCAATAAAACGTCTGCTTTCGCCACTATTATTTCCCCTATAATGCTTGAACTGCGAGCAGTGGACGCCCATCTTTAGCATCATTATGATAACAGGGCCGACACAAAAAACTAAAGTAGAGATGCAAGTTGGAATATTGAAATGGGTACCGTTCCAAGGTGTCCATCTAAATCACACTTACCATCCAAATAGCTTTATATACTCCTCCACGTACCATTCCTCCTGTCTTGAACTAGGAAATCGACATGTCGCTTCTGCTTTGTTGGTGGCCTAAGCGTGACACCTTCCATAATGCGTGTCTGACAATTTCCAAGAATGGCAATAATAGAAACACCATACATGCAAGGGGGCCACTCATTCAAACGCCCCCGATGTCTGAACAACCTATCTCACCTCTTGACAAAGAGCAATCCTGGCATTTCAAAGTTTTCCCTGCTTGTTGCGTACAAATGCATCATGACTCGCATTAGCCAATATCATATACATAATAGCGTAGGCGACTGATCATTTTGATAATGTTCGCATATCTTATATAGATGGCTTATTTACTGACAGTACTGGGACTACACCGAATGCTCGCGCTATTGACGTTCTGAACAGGAATTGGGTGTAGAAAATAAGGAGAGGAATAATATAGAAATGCTACCTGTCGAAGACCCCTATGTGTGAGGAGTACTCGCGCACACAAATTGCACGAAAGCCCGCCCCAGGGTTACCAAATGCACGCACACCAATCGCCTGGACCACGGTATCGATCGATTCAAGGTTGACACCGGGGCTAGTCAAGTTAGGCAGGTGCGAGGCCATTTGTACGACGGTATACACCCCCAGACGTATAGGCCTGCCAATCGTGCTTGTGGTCATCCTGAATATTTACATTCAGCAAAGCGGCACACCGCAAGATGGAGAGGCTGATTTTCTCGAGTCCATCTAGCTCTGTGGCAAGGGTCAGAAGACAGCACTGGGCTATACCAAGGTAATTCTTGACAGCTATGTAGGGATTCTCAATATCCATAGATGCCTAGAAGCTGGGTCTAGTTTTGAGCTCTAGAGCCTGACAGCACCGACAGCAGATCTCATGATGCCAAGAACATCTAGAGTGAGGGAAATGGCTGGGGGAAGGAACACATCCCATGGGGAGGTGTAGGATGAGAGGCTGGCAACCCCCAGGTGGCCACAAGAGATAGCAGATCAAGTTCTGTTTTTTGAGAGCGGCTCTTTCTTTGATTTCTTCTTCAGTGGCAATGGTTGTCACTAGATATGCATATCCGATTATGCACATGGTACCTAATTTTTTATTCACTCCTATCTGTAAAAGTGGGTCGAGAGAAAGTGGAGAGGGACACCAGATGCACCATGCAGAGAAGCAACCTGTTCGTCCGCATGTCAATCACAAAGAGAGTGATAGGGCAGACGCCCACCAAGAAAGCTGTGGGCATGTACCAAGAGTATCGAGTCACGACCAGGGTGAGCGCTCTGCTGCCTTTTATTTTCCCTCAACACAAACGGTATCTGGCAATATTGTTTACATGAAGTGCTGCCTTTCATTTGAACCCTAGCAGCAATTATCTTGAACAGCCTTTTCTCTTCATAGTGAGAGTGGGTTTCGGTTCTTCCGGGGATGCTCCTATTGAAAAGAAAAACCGGCAGCCTCCGAGGTGCTTGATGTATGCAAATGCATTACCAACAGATATTTGTGGTTGTGTGTTCTGAAAATTTGTGACGGCAAGATTTCCAAGTTCTCATGGTCGAACTTTGCAACATCCCATTTGCTGAAAATGTTCTGCATCCTCCATGCAAGCTGCCTTTCAACACAATGTGGGCAGACGAAGAGAGGGATGCCGAGATGCCCCTTGTCGTTGATAGGGATTGGCCCCTGCAAAAGCAGCTTGCCATCCTCCATACTCCTCGAGCGCCAGAATAATTCCTCTTTCCCTTTGTTTCTTCATCCTGAGTTGAACCATGCATGCTTCAGTTATTGTCAGCATCCAAAACGACGACATCTATCCAGGCAAAAGAAGTCTGCGATATCTGCACCGGATCCACGAAGTAGTAGTTCAGCTCACTATATGTCTCGTTGTGGTGACAAGCACTCTTCTTGTCTATAGATTTGCGGGATAGCCGCATCTTTTGCAATATGTAGACCATTTTATTCATATCCCGATCCAGACAATGCTGAGTATGCTGCAAACAGTGCTCTGAGCCTAGCACATGGCCAATGTCATATTTGGCTAGAGTGCCCTTGATCAGAAAACAATATCAGAGATCAGATGAAGCCATGGGGCACTGCTAGTGAGATCAGCAGTTGCTCGCGCTTCCTCAAAAGACTTGGCATTCCTGTCTGCTGTCGCCATCCATGCCTCTTTCTTTTTCCAAATTTTTCTCCTATTTTTTTTTACTGAATACCCACCAAGCAACGCTTTATACGCATGTCATCTGTTGTAAAGATTCTTGGAGATTCTATTTCTCTCAGCGGCGCGTTCCAGCGTGCAGCCGAGGGTTTCGCCAACCGCACGCCGCACCAGAGCGCGCTAGTTCTTGGCGCAACCGGCGAGGTTGGGCGCGAGGTGGTCGGGCACCTGCTTGCATCGGGGGCGTTCGAGAAGGTGACTGTGTTTGTGCGGCGGCCGATCGAGTATAGCGGGCCGCATGCGGACCGGCTCGAGCAGAAGCCGATTGACTTTGAAGACACAGCCAAGATGCAGGGTGATTTCGCCGGGCACACGCACGCGTTCAGCTGCCTGGGTACGACGCGCGCCAAGAGCGGCCCTGAGGGCTTCTATAAGATCGACCATGACTATACGATGAACGCGGCGCGCGCGTGCAAGGCGGCCGAAATCAAGCATTACTCGATTTGCAGCTCGGCGGGTGCCAACAAAGACTCATTCTTCCTGTACCCAAAGACGAAGGGCCAGGTTGATGATGAGGTCAGTGGGCTGGGTTTCCCGCGGGTGTCAGTGTTCCGTCCCGCCATGCTCGAGTGCGACCGCGGCGAGGCCAGATGGATGGAGCGGATGGTCACTGCGGCGCTGCCTGTGCTCAAGGCGTTCGCGGCAAAGTCAGTTGCCATCAAGACGTCGACGGTTGGTTGGGCCATGGTGCAAAATGCTTTTACTGAGGTCGAGACACCGGTGGCCGAGATCATCTCCAACGCCGACATGCACAATGCCTTCGAGAGCAGCAAGTAAAGTTTTGCTATGTCCATTACTAAGGGCTTCAAAAATACATAAGAAACTAAATATTGGCCACTGCCGACACATCGGTCTTGGCAGTCTTCGCTGCCGGCTCCTCAGCGCTGGGCTCCAGGGATCCCTCCCGCTTTCGCCGCCGGGTAGTGCGCTGCTCGTCAGCCAGCTCTGCCGTGCGATGCGCCGATGCTGCCGTGGCTCGGAGGTACCCAGGCACCCCGCCCAATGTCTTGGCATCATGGTCATCAAGGCTTACTAGCGGCTCGATCTTCGTGTCCGACCTCAGCGTCATTCTCCGCGATGGAGATTCCGTGAGGATTTTGTCAGCAGGCTTTGCCGCGGCCCGCACTGGGCGCCGAGCCCGTGCTGTCGGCGCCGCATTGTCCATGGGCTTTGCCCGCGGCCGCGCCCGTGGGCGTCCGCGCAGCGCCTCCTCTACCCGGCTGGTGACGATGTTGCGGGTAGCAGGCCGGACTGCGTGCGGTGTTCGAGGCCCGGAGGAGCCGGTGCTGCTCTTCAGCGACGAAAACGACAGCCCCTGCATGCGCTGTGCCCGGGATGCTCGCCGATCAGCTTCAGCAGCAGAAACCCGGGAGGCTTCTGCCTTCGGAGCTTCAGCGATGCTGCTATTGACATCTGCCGATTTGCTGACCGAGTCGTCGCTCCGATCAGCCGGGGTGGTTTGTCCAGATGTCGACAGATTGGTACTGCTGGCTTTCTTCTGGACGACAGGCGCTTCAGCACCAGTGGCTGAGGCCACGATGTCCTCGACGGCAACCGTCTCGATCGGCTGATCGGTGAGAAGCGTAGGCGAGTTCTTGCGACTGGCATGCTGCGAGATGATAGGTGCCGATGAGTCGCTCTTGGGCTCAACCGCTGTTGCAGCCTCAATACTCTCAAATACAGTCGCGGTAGGTGAGTTGCCCTCGCTGCAGGGCTTGCCCGCTGCAGCAGCATTCGTATTACCTGATGATACATGCAGTGGCTCGATGCTGCACGGCGCCGATGCTGAGCCAGGCTTCACTAGCGACCCCGTGGCCGATCCGCTCAGTGCCATTGGTGGGGTCGGTCTGTACATCGTTGCTGAGCCATGGCGCGCAACAGGACGGACCGGCCGCAGCCGCTGATGCGCAGCAGGGGGCCGTGCACCTGTGCTGTTGCCCATTGCGTTCTCTGCCAGCCCTTCATTGCTAACTGCATGTCCGTTTGGCCGTTGAGGAGCCAGGCGATTGTGCAGCGGTGGACGCTGGCGGAATGCCGCAAACCGACTCATCGGCTTATTCGAGTTGCTGCCACTGCTGCTACTATCTTCAATCTTCAGATACTTCTTCGCCGTGCTGTCAAACAGTCCATGTAGAGTTTCTTTGCGGCTGCTGAACCGCCTGATATACGCTTCATATGTCTTCTTTGTGATCGTGCGCGCATCGGGATGTGCATCAACAACGCCCTTGGCAATCGCCTCCTCGACCACAGCCATGTATGGTGAAAGCTCGGGTGCCGTGCAGCTTGATACCATATTCATCAGGAGCCTTGCTGCACTAGCCCGGAACGACTTGTTCAGATCCCCTGTCATGATTCTGCAGATATGCGGTGTCTGGTCGGCTGCGTGTGTATGTGTGATTACTGCGCTGAGGCAGCTCATCCCACGCGTCACAAAGACCCTGTTTGCGCGCCCACACGATTTGAGTGCTGTCGGGAACACCAGCTCACATATCGGCCCAAACCGCGTTTCCAGTCGCCGTGCCATCTCCTCAATCAGCGCTAGCCCTGACCCATTGAGTCGCGTGCGCTCGCTGGCCACCACTTTGTTGATTTGGTCTGCTGCTCTCCGCACCATGGGCACGAATATGTCGTACGTTGTCGCGCCTGCTTTGACCAGGCTTGTCATATTCTTAATCGCCGTGTCGAGCTGCTGCCATGTCTCTTCCTTCTCGGCCACCTCGAGCTTTGGGAGTAATGAGCGGAATTTGTTCTCAAAATCGCTTGCGCTGTTGCACTACAGAAAAACAAACCGTTAGAATACAAGAATGTCTCACCCGCTTGCATTGTTGGTCAAGCTCCCAAGCCCTTCTAGATTCAGCCTACCCACCTTGGTATAGTCCATTCGGGTGCAACAAGGAAATAATTGTATTATTGTGCCTAAATTTTGCACCAACCTGCTGCGCAAGTATTAATAGACAAGAATAGTAAAGAGGAAACGCTAGGGTGTACCAACCGAACGAAACAGAATAATGAAAGGAAAAGGAGGGGTTCCTGGGCAGTGGCCGAAAAATTTTCAAACCAATGCTGCGTGTTTTTTTTCGCGCTGACAAGGCCTACTGGAACATGGATTTCTGCAGCCAACAAATCGCTGACAATCATTGGCCCTAAGCCGCAAACGGTAAATAGCCCGAGCCCAGCGCTCAGGCATGAGAGCACGCATCACAGCGACGTGCCATCTACTGTTTACTGTAGCACGCTGGCTGCATGACTGCCTAATTCTATTTCGTGATCTCCAGCACGCAATGTATTTCGCTCAGTTGCCTAAATGCGTGATGGAATCTAAACAGGTATTGAACATCAAGCTTACCCATGCCAGCCCTCGTCTGAGACAGCATCAGCGTGGGTCGTTTTGTTGTCCTTATCATGACCGATTGGCATTTATGTTCTGAGAGCCAATAGCTATTACTCTCCATGGCCAGCTGAAGGTTGATGATACCAGTGCAAATTGCATTGAATTGGAGTGACTAGGTCTGCACGCTAATGACAGTAGCAACCTGATCACTGCACATGGATCTCTAGCTACCTGATACTAGTTCACACACTCAATACATATCTGCTGGCAGTCAGACTGCATACACCATAAAGCAATGCATACCAGTACCTGCTGCACTAGCATATGTGCTTCTGACAGCCATTGTAGAGGCATACACCCTTCAGCCACTCAGTCACCTTGAATAAAAACACCAGCCAGCAAACTTGTTGCAAAGTGGTCAGCCCAGTACAGCCCACATTGTCTCAAGAGCAGAATAGTGTAGGACGAGTGTGGTTTCCGGATACACCTCCAGTGCTTCCATTGGCCATATACACAAGAGATCCAGCTGCCGCAGCATAGACAACCTAGCCAGGAAATACTCTGGCTCAGTAACGCCTCAGTGAGATTCACTCGCCAGCACAGGCTCCAGTTACTCTGCTCTCCCCCACTCCTATTCTTTTCGCACCACTCTCTCCACCATGACCGTATTGAATCGCCACACTACCAAATTTCAGCTGTACCTGTCAAAGTATCACCAAATGTTTATCCGACTTGTCCACAACCCAAGCACAAACTCACCCATCCCCACCGCTGTAGCGAAGGAGCTGCCATTCCCGGTCTTCTGGCTCTCACATTTGTCAGATTGTGGAGACCAGCGGTCAAGGGGCGTACATCCGCTGGCTGGGTTTCAGACACCAGCTAGTATTTACCCTTTGTGCATCCACCAGTCTGCTGTCTTGGTATTCGCATGGTGGAGCCCAGCTCACTTCAGCCCTGGCCATTCTTTCTCTGCTCACTGACAATTGCTTTCCAAACAGCTGGTCCGACATTCACCAACAAGACGCAGATTTGGTGACACATGCCAGACATGTCATGCCTCTGGCAGACAGAGTTGCCATGTTTGTCTCTGGACACAGGATGGAGTAGACACTTCAATTATAAATCTCAGACATTTGCGCTCAAATATCAGCATCAGTCCGCAGGATCCAGCTCTGCTCAACAGCATCATCCGCGAGAATCTGGACCCACCGAACAAGTCTACCAAACGATGAGGTCTGAGCTGCAGTTCGCAAAGGCCATATCGGAAGACCTCCTGATCCATCGGACATCCAAGTACGATGAAACTGGAGACGAGTTCTGTGGCCTGTGGGTCGAGGAAGCTGGACTGGACAAGTAGGGGAGCAAGGTGACAAGAGCTTTAGCGTCGGATAGCGCCAGTTGGTCAGTTTGTGTTGCACATTTCTGTGGAAACGCAGGATTCTGTCTCTTGACGGGGCGACAGCCAATGTCGACACAATGGCTGACCATACCATGCAGCAGGTTATTCGTGACAAGTTCAGAAACTCCACATTTCCGACCATCATGCACCGGCTCAGGGCCATCATGGACAGTGGCTGGATTCTGGTCATGGACCAGGGCAGAGTTGCAGGTTTGTCGCTCCAGCCAGCCTGCTGGAACAGGACTATGCTCAAGCGCTTGGTCGAGAGCATGGAACTCAACAAGAGATGCTGAGTTTTCTTCATGGCTACGGCGTCAAAGCTAGGTGACAGTTTTGTTCTTGCAATCAGTTCAAGTACGAAGTATATATGTTTCTAATCAGACTGATGACTGAAACTGGACAGAATGGCAGCGCTCATATCGCCTTAGGGCGTAGCAAATGCTGTTGCTTATATCTGACATGAAGAAAGCATATGCGCCTTTACCCTTTTCATCAGCAGTATGAGCATCGACAACTACAGGTGGCCTATTATTGACAACCGCTACTTGTCTTTGGAGGAATCCTGGGTCGGCAGCACTCTCGATGGCCTATTTTGAAGCCAAGGATTCCATGGGCAAGCAGATTGGCTTTAAGCAATGAATCTCCAAATGATGGCAGGAGCCTTGACAGCCTATGTCCTTTCCTAGTTTTTTGTCCCAGGGTCCAAGCAGTGGGCTTAACCAACGCATCCTCCTTAAGGCACATAGCTACAGTCCTCATGCCAGCAGCTTTGGCACTACAAATTCGTTGTCCTGGAGTGTTCTGGAGTTGAGGAGAAAATGTATTGAAGGGTATATAAATAGTGGTGCAACAGAGATTCGACCTGTCTAGCAGGCTCCTAAGGAGAAGCTTGGGTTATTTACATGCCACCTCTCTGGAAACATCCCTGCTTGAAACCAGCGCTTCCTAGAAATCGGTAGCATTGGATCATATGTCAGTCCATTGTCATTGTTGTCAAATGAGATGAAGATGTTTGTACGCGGAGCGAGCATGGTATGGGTCGATTTCTTGAGTATAGAAGAGTCCGGTTGACGAAAGGATGGAAAGCTTGAAGATAAATAAGACAGAGGTGAGAGTTGAAGTGCAGTGTGCTGGTGAATTCAGAGTCAGCTACCTCGCCATCCTTTTATACGACCTGTGGCAGTCGTGCAGCTGAGAACCCTGCCCGTCTCTCTCTCTCTCTCTCTCTCTCTCTCTCTCTCTCTCTCTCTCTCTCTCTCTCTCTCTCTTGAAGCCTCCAATCATACGCACGCCTCGAAGCAAGAGCACAACTGGCCAATATACAGCCCTTTCTTCCCTGATATCACTCGCAACATACAAATTGTCCCCAGTATGCCACCGCCTCCTCCTCTGTGCCATTCGCCCCCACTTGCCCACCATCCCTTGTCAAGGGCTGCCTGTGTAGCAGAATCTCTCCTCAGCGAACCAGAACCGCCCACACAGCGCACCGAACCGCCTACTCCGAACCCGACGTCTCTTTTCATCAAATGTGGCTCTAAAATGCAGAGGTGTTTGGTGTGCTGCACTCCCGCCTCTTATACTGGACCCCACCTCTCTACACTGCATCCGGAAACCCATTTTTCGACTGAGCTGCATATAATAAAGCCAAATAAGGCAACTGTGTGCAAACAGCAAGCCATTTGTTAAGCCAAGGTGCATCTGGCGCTCTGCGGTTAGCTAGTTAGAAATGCTGGAACGTGTCAATTCTCAGCCTCACCGGTTCCCTGGGATGAAGTGGCTTTGCTTGATACCCGCCACCAACACCCGCTGGTTCAAACGACCGTCCAGCCGCCTCCAAAGACAGCTGCGCATCGCTGTTTTCACAAGCATAGCCACCATATAGCGCCTCGCTTGCTCTCCAAAGAATGCCTGTAGGGTCCACTTATAAACATGAGAGAGGAAACAAAAATACTAGGACAAGGGCTCAAAGGCAATATTGCGGCTGACTTTGAAGACCTGGTGGAGCATGCTCATGATGTGCG
>NW_024468306.1:0-51608 GCF_002104995.1 Linderina pennispora | reverse complement strand
GCCGCACGCGCAACCCACAGGTAGAGTAGCAGGCCAGGATATTTTTCCCTCACGCACAATACATAGACTTTTTTCTCTCTCATGCCAGAGCTACACGCCCGCCTGAACAATAGGTGGCGCATACACTTTGCATTCCGAATATAGTGGGAACGTGCTGACTCCAAATCGCATAATTTTCTGTAGGCGCTGGCGTTGTATCTGGCCGTGCACGAATCGTCTGCCGACCGGCTCAGACAGATGCGCAAAAAATTGGATATCTCGTTCACATTGGAGAATCTGCAGGCGCGCTCGCTCAGCTTCAACAAATACCCGGCGCCAATAACCGTGTGGGTCGACAGCAACTACAGCACCTGGGGGGACGACAAATTCATCGACCTGGCCGACATGAACAGCTTTCTCAACGACGACACGGCATGTCTAGTCGTGCGCTTCCATGTGCGCGAGACCATCCATGAAGGCGCCCCCATGTCCCTACCAACATCCACAATAGCCGTGTATGTACCAGACAAAATCGCCGCGCCATTCAACCAGCTTTTGAAGTCCGCGCGGTTCTCTGATATCCAGTTTGAGCTGCGCGACTCGTCCTCATTGCTACTGTCACCTGGCCCGCCCGCGCACGGGCTGTTGCCGTCACCACGATCTAGCGGCGAATTTGTCAACCCGCTGGGCATCGACCAGTGCGTGACGCCGATGCCCGGGAACCGCACGCCCAGGGCATTACCGTATGCGCATCGTCCACGGATGGACGAGCCGCCGTTGCCGGGCCACCGGTATCATGCGCATAAGGCGATCCTGATGCAGGTATCGCCGGTATTGAGGCCATGTTCAGCAATGGAATGCGCGAGACATTCGAGCAGGTTGTGGAGTCTGGGATGTCACGCCGCGGGCGTTCGAGCGCTTTTGGAATTTGCCTACAACGGCAATGCGATCTGGACCCTAAATCGCCCAAATCCGCCAATGTTACGCCAGACGAGGTCGTCGAGACCTTGCTTTGCGCTGACCAGTTTGGCGTCACAGAGTTGCGCCACGTGTGCTGGCGGAACTTGATGTCCAAGATTTCCATCGAGACAGTGTGGAGAATATGGTCGATAGCAACCGACCTGGAGGCGAAAGAGCAGATGAGCTCGTGCCGCATGTTCTGCTGCCGCCATTTCACACAGCTATGCCAGAACGAATCAACCATGTGGGCGCTGCACATCTACTGAAGGAAGTGCTGGCCAGCGATGCGCTGAATGTGCAGAGCGAGGAGGATTTGTTCGAGACCGTGGTCCGATGGGCCGAGTTTCAGCGAGGACGACTCGGGCGACGAGCAGCAGGCGCGCGCCACGCCTCCGGGCCAGATAGTGTCGGCCGAGAAGCACACCAAAACCAGCCGGCCGTCGGATAGCGCCGTACTCAAATGCTACCGGTCGCCGGCCAACTTGGCGCTCCTGCCGCGCAGCCCACGATCGCCGTTCCTGCAGGCACGCAGCCCGCGCCGGAAATCTGAACTGACGCGTGAGGCCTTCACTGCAGGCGCTATGCCGGGCGCCACCACTCCACCCAGTACCGATTCGCCGCGCACGTCAATCTGTAATGTCGGCTGCAGTCAGTCGAGTACTCCGATACTGCCACCTTGGCTACATTGCATGCGCGCAAAGAACACCTATCGTCGCTATTGCCCCTGCATCCGGTTTCCGATGATGGACAAGCAATTTTTGCTTACTGTCGTCGAACGTAATTCCGAGCTGATGGCCATGCCACTGATGAAGGATTTGCTGATTGAGGCATACCGGTTCCATGCGTTCAATCCACCCGCGCCTGTGGAGAAACCTGAGCGGCGCCGGGCATCAGAGTGTTTTGCAAAGCGGGAGTCGAGCACGCCTGTGGAGCAGTATGCGAAAATTATCTTGCCATTAAACGGCACGGACGAGTACACGCTGTCGCGCTCGCAGCGCCGCAAGTGGGTTTTCCAGAATGCTGCTCAGAAGACCCTTGCTCAAAACATATTCGCCTAAAATGTAACGTACCAAGTTTACGTAGATTTAATACCACACAACATCGTTTGCACCTTTTATTCGTATCACCTTACCCCTCCCCGGATTCAGTTTTCACAGAATCCCAAAAAGCCTATTTCAAACTCCTTTCCTTCCATACCCATTCAATAGATATCATTCACATATCACAACCACTGCTTCAGTCTGTTTTCCAATCTCAGTTTGTTGAAAAGAATGTCAGCACCGCAGGTGAGATACGAGGACATTGATAGACCAGCGTTCCCAATTAATATGCTGTTCATGGATTCTTCTATGACGGGCACCTGCCATCCCCTCCCCGTTTGACCGGGGCAGGCGACCGCAGGCCCGGGTCTCCGCTTGCAGGGCTACAAATCCGATCATCATGGAGCATGTCCACAGTAGCGGAAAGCAGCGCGCAGCCTTATAGCACGGAGCCGGCAACCAGGCACTTGTCAACAACAAAAGGTAAAGATTCCTCCCTCTGCCTGCCCCTGCCTGCTGCGTGTCACCGCCCGCCTCCCCATCCACCGATTATGGTTATGTTTGCGCTGTGAGTGAGAGCCAGCAAATCTATCGGAACAACAAGACTGGGCTCTCAAAGAACAGCGCATCTGCACTTGCTCTATCGACGAACATGCAAGCTGCCCTGCCATGAAGCAAGGCCGCAAGGGTCCTGGCAGTCTCACTGAGCGAACTCTAAACCACAGGCTCCCTTGCTGCGTCGAAGTTTACCTGAGGTGCCTCCCCACTCTAAGCCACCGATTCCCTGTCGACACCACTGCCCTCGCTGGTGCTGCCTTAGGGGTGGTCCTGCTGGCAATCGGATGGTCTGTCAGTTTCCGAGATTGGCCATGTGCATCCATCGCAGATGCCCACCCGCAGTGAACGACAGTGCTTTGGATTCGACTGGGCAACAGAGGAACACCACCCCGCTTCTTCCCGAATACCCGCTAGTTCATTCCTATTTCCTCTCCTTGACAAGATACCGTCTCCAAGAGCTGAATAATGGCTATTGAGCGCGCATGCACCAACAGAGAAAACCACGAGTGCGAATGCGGCTTCAGCAAGATCTCTTCTCTAGCAAGCGTTTCACACCCTAGCAAATAGAAATCGCAGTAACTATCGATAGAGCATCTCCGGTGTTAGGTCCATGTGTCCTTGCTGCCGCAGCCCGCCGCAGTGTTTTGTGTAGATATACCTACAGCGCCATGCACGAGGCACACCCCTCCACTGCTTCTGGAATATGCTGGTCACAGGACTGTGTGCAGTAGTCCTATCCGGCCCGGCACTTGGCGAACTCACAAAAAGCACGTAGCACGCCCCTTGGCACCGATGTGCATGCACCAGAAAGCAGAGCACCAGCCCATTTAAGGGACAGGCATGCCCCAATCCCCCTGCTCGCATAGACTTGTCAACAATAACAGTACAAGCTATACATCTACCATGCCATTCCGCAATTTCTTCAAGAGGCTTCCCAGCACAGACACCCGCACCGAACCCGATGGCTCCATCTTTTATTCGAATACATCAACAAAATCACAAAGCAATGCCCATTCATTGGCTAGTGCTGCCGAGGGCAATAGTCCAGACCATGTCCTCACATACCTCTATAGCGCTAGCAGCAGTCAAGGCAGTTTCGGCACCCGTCCATTCACATACCACAGCTAGACTTGTTCACAGAGTATTTTAATAAACCTTTCGGCTTGCATCGTTTGCGGTGACCTACTCTGCTTTTTGCCAACCGACCGTTTTTTTGCTTTGCTGGTAGATAGCCGCCACAGTCTACGCTGTGCTTCCTGCATACAGCAACAGCCTTCCTATGCATATATATAGCAGAAACTGGCTTTGTTATCCAAGTCCTCAATGTGTCTGGATTCAGCAGGAGCCGCTGACGATCCACAACGCCACCTTCAAGAATCACCTGTGGACCAGCTCTATGTGCATGTATTCGACAGACAGTGACAACACCAACGACTTCCATTTTATGCACTATAGACAGTTTGCAGTCTACAGTGCTGCCGCCATTTCATTGACGCAACATGTGCTTAAGCTAAATGCTGCCATGCATATTCTAATCTAACTGCATGGTCCGTATGGTTTGTCCATTGCATATCATGGAAACGGTAGCAGATGCATAACACACATATCGACCGTCAGCGGTACAATATTCCAAATAGCAGCGTTTATTTACCGAATATGTCAGTAGTTTGATGAGCAGGGCACTGGACGAGACAGCGTTCTACTAAAGCATTGGCAAAGACACATGTGCTGCTGGTGGAGACAACACGGACCAACGATGAAAGTAGCCTCAAACACAAGTGCATTGCAGATCATATACATGTTAATTTTCCTGTTCTCAGAAATTGGTTTACAAGCCAGGTCAGCTTTCGTGGCGCAACTGGTTAGCGCGTCTGACTGTTAATCAGGAGGTTGATAGTTCGAGCCTATCCGAGAGCGATCTTTTTGCTTTTGTATCTTTTGATGCCCCAAAATATAGACATCTGAGCTGATCTCCATAAATATTCAAGGGTATACAGATGTTGTCATACTATTTTGTGGTAGCACTACTTGTTTTCAACATCATCTTAAACCTCTTTTTCTACCATGGACAAGTTTGGAATGAACAGCCAGACGGAGCACTGGCATGCCAAGTATGTGGGTACCGGCAACCCAGATATCAGCAAGCACGAATGGTTCGTCAACCAGCACCGCGATACCTTAGCATATTACGCTTCGGATAATAGCCTGGCAGCCTTCATCAGCATTGCTGAAGGAGAGAGCATCGCGCGAACAAAGTACAATATGCTCCAGCGGATGCAGCAACCATGCGGACACGCTCCCCGCTCCTCGGGCACAGACTCATAGCAGTGCAAACGTGTCGATTGCGTCACATGGACAATGGGAAAACAGGTGCTATTGTGCATATATGCTACTGCCGGCCCAAATTGGGACCTTGAATCACCATGCATTATTTAGTCTAGATGCTGGGTTTACTTCACCTCTATGGGCTAGCTTGTCATAGGCTGGGACGTTTGAAATCAGACCGGAATTACAAGACTCGCCGCTTGCCTTTGCTGCGGAATGGTCAATCGCTTAATGCATACCTACATACATAGGGAGGGACCGAGTCGGAAACAGGCGAAGGACAAATTAATTGTGGCATGGTAGCTCTGACCTTAGTTGACAGTATAAATACAGTCCAAACTACATAATCCCTCAATATCATCACAGCGCCCTTCTCTACCGACCACTTGTCAATTGAAAGGCATGACCTCTAGCACCTTGTCACAATATCCTTTTTCCCTTTTTTTTTTTTTTTTTTAAGTCAAGCCAGGAGACAGTTGCCCATTTTGCTCATGTACGCCTTCCTTTGGGATTCAGGACCAGATTGAACACAACATCGAATGCATAGGCTAAAGACAATCGATTGTCTCAAGGGCTAATCAGTTGAACTTTCACGCTGCTTTGACAACTGTCGGCAATTCTGGGTGTGCCACACCTATTGATTCGATGATACAAAAGTGCTGCCAGCTGGTCTACCCTCTATTAAAAGCTTTCTCCAATATATCTACAGTCCTTGACAGGAAGATTATACCTCGGGAGCTAGAATCATTTGGGAGTTTATAACATTAGCCTGCCCTCGATGGCAAAGTGGGCATGCATAGCTGCTGTGGTCAAGTCCCAGTGGGAAATCGATACATACCATAGATATTGCGACTCCAGCCCATGAGTATTCCGTAGCGCACATCTAACCATATCATCAACAGAACATCATTGTTGGCCATGGAGCGCCAAGTTATTCATACGGCACCCCAGGTCTGACTGTACACGCCCAGACACGGGTTCAGGGAAGCCATCTGACCCTCCTTTTATCTCCTTACAAGCGATTTTGAAAGAAATAAACAAAAATGACTGAATATTCATTTGGAAAGTTAAATCCGAATATCAACATTCATGTTATTCAATTGGGCCAAAGTGTTGTTTACTGGAAACCTGCTCTATATTACAACCTCAGCGATGGTGATCATGAAGCAATAAAGCGGAACCTCTCAGTTCTATTTAGCAAACAACTGCTAAAGTTTACTGTGGCTTTATCCTTCTTTGCCAATACAAACCACTGTTGATTACTTTACTATGCACACACCTCCCACCACTAAACGCTGTTACTGTCATGTTGCTGAAATGAAAGCTTGGTGCCTGCAATGTGGAGCTCGGATAGATTTGCTATGGGAGGCGGACTCTCACAACAGGTACTGTACCTACAGGATGCCAAACATCATGAGACCTGGACGTTTTGGGAACAGCTGATTTTTTAGTTAGTGTGGAGTGTCCGACAATACTTTCACTGTCGAGTTGTTATTATTGGCTCTAGTAGTTCCAACCAACGCCTCAGTTCGATGGCAACAGAATTGTTCGTCCGCTGCAATGCACAAGCCGACTCTAGTTTATAAAGGCTGCCCTCCGCCAAGGGCTTTTTTTGCATAATTAATTGGTTTTATATATTTCGATATGGATGTTTTTACAGGAAATCTTGCAAACAATCGTACCAGCGGTGATGATGCTTCAGCCGTATCCAACAAATACACAAGGCAGCATAAAATAGAAAAGATGCATGGACTTGCATGTAAACTGTGGCAGAACTCGCAAGAGGATGGCGAAACTCTTACAGATAACGCTCAACCAGATGAGGGTAGTGGCACACACCTTGTACGTAACTTTGCATTCACCAGCCTCTACTGCCACCACTGCAACAGCCAACTGACATCCGATGACGCATTTATCCACCATTCCCACCACTGCGTAGACTAGGCGGACTGCTTGTCAGCATATCATTTATAAAAATGCATATGAAACAGTTACATAAAACATACATGCTTGGTGTTACAAATGTTGTGATTGGAATGTTGTCCTTTCATATCACACCCATTGCACTCTATTTACCATACACCTGCATACGGATAGTTTATTCAAATATTCAGTGAGAAATCTTGAGCGAGAAATCGACATGCGGGACGCTTTGCGTCATGGCGCCAAAGCTGATGATGTCGATGCCCTGACCCATGTATAGCGGAGCCGTCTCCTCAGTGATACCACCGCTGGCCTCAACCAGCACGACGCGCGAGAGCTTTGCCCACCGCTCCTTGATACTGACTGCTGCAGCCTGCATTGACTCGGGAGTGAAGTTATCGAGCATAACAATGTCAGCACCTGCCTCGATAGCCTCGTCAGCCTCAGCCTCACTCTGGCACTCAACCTCGATCTTGATCGAGAAGCCGGCAACCGAACGCGCAGCCTTTACCGCATTGGCAATGGAGCCAGTAGCCCAGATGTGGTTATCCTTGAGCATCACCATAGTAGACAGATCCATGCGGTGAGTGTCCGCTCCGCCAACCTCCATGCCATATTTTTCAATCAGACGGAACCCCGGCGTAGTCTTGCGGGTACCAGCGACAACGCCTTGGAAGTTACTGGCATCGGCAATCTTGCGCAGGCGGCGTGCACGCGAGGCAACACCACTGCACCGTGCCAGGATATTCAGGGCTAGACGCTCGCCCAGAAGGATCTTGCGCGCGGGCCCACAGACCTCGGCCACGGCAACCTTGCCGCCGAGCGGGTCAATCTCGGCACCCTCTTCGTGAGTCCAGCTCACTGTGCATCCGACCTGCCGGAACACCTCGTCAAAGAAGGGCCGGCCAGCGACGACTCCAGGGCTCTTGCAATAGAGCGTAGCGGTTTTCTCCTCGTTGCCGACGACGTAGCCGCCATAGTCGAAGGAGGGGATGTCTTCGGCAAGCCAGCTCTCGATCGTGCGATGGAAGGTGGGAGGCAGAAGTGCAGTGAAGTCAGTAGGCATGGTTGATGTTAGTTAATATGTAGAGTTAAGCAGAGAAAAGCACCACGTATTCGATCTGCTCGTGGACGCGAATGTGGTATGGCTTGTACTGATAAGCAGCAACCCTGGTCCTCTGTTTCAGAGCAATGTTCCACGTGACCCATTCCCAAATCCCGCCGCCGATCTAATCAAGGGCTATTATTCAGCATCTGGTCGGTTTGGGATATTTGCGCAGCCCCTACCCACTGGCGTTTTTATACTATTCTACTTGCTTTCGCTTTTTTCCTTCATTTCCTTTTCCAATTATACTTCGTTTTTCTTTCTTCATACCATGTCCACCCCCAGAAGGTACCATTCGCATATGGACGATGCAAAAGATACCATTGACCAGGTGCTGACAATCCTCGGCACCCTGCAGACGAAGCTAGGTGCATCACCAGAAGGTATGTCAAGGCTTTACGATGATGTCTTTTCTGTGTTCCACATTTTTCAAATTAATGTTAAGATTGGACTTTTGGCTGTATAGAGCTGGGTATGGTTGAGATTGGGCGATTTGAGCGCAAGTGTAGAGAGCTCGAGGTCATGACGCGGCTGTATCAGAGCAAATGCTGCGATTATGATGAGCTTGAAGCAAAGCACAACAGACTTTTGGAGCGCAGAAAGACAGCTGATGTAGTGCACGCTCCAGAAGTGTCTGACAACAACCAGTCAACGAGTAAAGCCCCACAGCCGCATTCAGAGCCAGCCTCAGCCAAGCGCTTCGCAGAGACAACAACATCGTTGACGAAGCGGCGGCGCACTGATACCTCCGTGGACCAGATGCACTCGCTGTTTTCATCATCCCCACCCATGTTCCGTCCAGTAGCCCATTTCAACGATAAGGCATGGCAGCGCAAGAAGGTACGGGCGGAGAGAACAAAGCTGGCCCCGTGTGCTGCCAGTTCTCAAACAACGCAAATGGATGCCAGCGAGGCAAATGGACCAGTCACCGATTCCCCTATTTTATTATGCCCATCCTCGGACGAGGAGGAAATGGCTAAGGGAGTCAAGAAGTCCCCCCAGCCGCACATGAAGCCACAGAATGGCTGTGTTAGCAGATCGTCTACTAGGCTTGAAGGTGGATGCGAAGGTTGCAGAATGTTTTATGATGAGCCAGGGTTCAATTTGACAAAGGAGGATCTTGACAGGCTTTGCACTCATAAAAAGGGTAAGACCAAGTTGTCACCGCTTTTTTCGACGAAAACCTCTCGTCTGCCCCCACTAACACTCACACGGAGTGGCGCAGTGGGCAAGGGCCGTGAAGTAGCTGACCGGTCGCGCCTAAAGGGAGACCGTCCGCTCACCCCAGAACATTTTTGGGACATCGACTACTTCCCACCAATTCGTACTGCGGGGCCAGATACCGTGCGCAAGCAGAAGTAGAGTCGTGATTGCTATAAAATTGTAAATATGCCAATAACATGCATTATTAGCCACAGTGTAGCATGTATGAAGGGACTCTACCTACACGACGTTGATTTATTCTGGTTCCTCTTCAATAGCTAACATCGAGTGAAAATATGTCTGGACTTCCCGACTCTAGCGAATTAAAAGATACTTGCTTTCCATCCGACGTAACAAACATGCTAAGCGTATTGTTTTCGGCAAACTGCTGGCATGCTGAAGTGACCGGAACTGATCTCGGCAACTGCTGATTATTAAAAATGACAACCGATCCAACATCTGTCCCATTCCTGCTCTTGCTGATACCGCTAACCGTATTTTCTGCCCAGTTGTTGTCTGTTGCACTGATAGACAGGGTGTAGTGACCAACAGGCGCGCTGATGGGAACCGGTACATTCAGTGCGCAGCTAACAATAGTGCGTGAGTCGACAGGAAGCTGAAATCTTAGCAGAACGCGATCCTGGCTACCATCCATGTCGAACGTGCCTAGCGTCCTCTGAAGCCCTTTAGCAATCGAGGCGCATGGCCGGCTCCCATTGCAGAGCCTCGCGTTATATGTAATGGTGGAATCATGCACGACACCGGTCCTTATAGCTGCAGCGCTGACTAGGGATACAACAAAGAGTGTTGCAACGAGGCTGAAAATTGAGGAATACATACTGGACTGTTTGAGAGGCAACAAGGGCACTGTCCCATCCTGTGTAGGCTGTAATTTATATCAAAATGAGATACTGGTTTTCGAATTTCATGCTGATAACACACTCGACATGACGCTATCTCATACAGTGTAGTGTAGCTAAAAGTTCAGGTCGAAGTAGTTGTGTCAAGTTGGTGGAACATAGAAAAATTGAGGGGCAGAAGGGGAGCAAAATAGAAGTGCGTCCGCCGGGAATCGAACCCGGGTCTACTCCGTGGCAGGGAGCAATCATACCTCTGGACCACAGACGCCAGTATTTCTCTGTTTTTCTTGAAAAATATATAATATATAATATACAGGATGTCTGGATATGGTCAGCTCGGGCATTGTTTAGGTTTTGCACTCTTCTGTTCCACGTATCTGCTCTATACCAGTATCCACGCTGCAAGCCTGTGCTCTGTTTTGTCTGCTGGCTTGTGGTATTTATGCAATATGTTTGCTCTTACTCTGCACACCTCATATAATCAGATACAACACGATCATTCTCTACTGGTACAAATTCTACCAACCTTTCAGTACTTGGAGAAGTTATCGATGCTTCACAACCTTAAAACACTATAGCATATGAAATGGATATTCTGTTTGTAGGATCACTAACCTGTATCTGTCACTAGCATATCTTCTGCAACCACTTGCCATAGTATGTTTGATGTACTCTACGTTGGAACAACTGATTACACAGCCAGGTGCGTTTTGTGGACTCGACATGTATTTTACAGCTAATTGGATTGCATGGATGTATGCTTATTGACAATCAAGCAATTTTTTGATTGCTAGCTGCAAATTGCAGACAGCAGATCACTGGATCTGGCCATCTGTGCCAAGAGCTTGCACATCACCAGGCAATACTGGAGCCGGCTAATCGATTCGACAGCACACAGTGGGCGCCCGACCCATGGTCAAATGGAAAACAGGTTTTAATGGCAATCCTCCATTCTTGCTGTTTTCGCAGGACGTTCCCGAGCTGCTCGGCTGTCCATCCCAGGCAAAAACACATCCTATTTGCTCCTGGCCATTCTTCGGTTGGCATAGTTTGTTCGTTCTCCATCGACGCTATTTTTTCTATTTTCCTTCATATATTCTTCCTTGCTGTTTTTATTACTCTAAGAACTGAACTTACAGTGGACTACAAACAGACACATTTGGAACACAATGCCGATAACAGTGCCCCTAAACAGCACTGACTACGAACTATTTCAACCAACAGATACCTTGACCATCCAATCTTTACCACGTTGCGCCAACAGCCTACCCACCCCCTTGGCACTGCTAGATGTTTCAATGGCCTCTAAGCCAGTGATCATCAAGGAGGGTCAGAATTCAGCCTCCAGTAACTTTGAAGGCAATATTAGCGAATCTGGCACCAAGACCCACCGCTTCCAATGGCGCAGCCTGCTCGACCCAGAGTTCTACCCCGAGATCACTGTTCGACGCACTGTGTCTTTTGTTATCTGGACGGTTCCGCACATCATTCTGACCGCATACCATGGAGCTGACAAGAGCAGTATACTAGCCACGAGGATGAACAACGCCTCGATGCACTGTATGCTGTTCGATGTTGCATGCATTATGATTCTCATGTCGCCTACATTCTTGATGCTGCTACAGCATACCTTCTTGCCTCGGTTCATCAAATTCGAAAAGAACATCCATGCCCACAAAGTCGCCGCATACACAATGCTGTTTTGGTCAGCAGTGCACATTGGTAAGTTACCTGTTGATTGAGCCACTAGCAATACACAGCATTCTATCTCCGTTCACCTTCGTTGCCAAAAACCCCAATATCTTTGACCCGAGCGAGCTGGCAGGGTATTTCCTACCAGTTTACATGGCAATTGTTAACTCTCCCATGTCACATTGCCATGAGAAACAGATTGCCATTGCAGCAAGATGTTTGGGGTAAAATATTGCCCTTAAGCTAGCTTAATAGAGAATGGCGAAGCTGGGATTTACACCACCATAAGATGTGCACTACTTGCCCACAGGCTAAATATATTTTTACTATAGGTATATGGTACCAGCGCTATATCGATGAGACAAAATCTAAAGTCAAGCTGGGCAAGATGGTCCCAGGAGTTCCTTTGTACAAGCCCCTCTTTATTACGAAGACCGGCTGGACCGGGCATGTCTTGATGTTCAGCCTCTTCTTCATCTCTATCATGTCTGTCAGTAAGTGCAGTAGTACAATATTTAAACTCATCCTTCACGGTTATTTGTGTGTCCACTCCTTATCCAAACGCTTACCTACATGGATACTAATGATTATATGAATTACATAGGAGTCATCCGCAAGCGCCAGTTCGAGCTGTTCTATTATGTGCACCACCTGTTCCTGGTGACATTCGTATTCCTCTTTCTCCATCATGACAACCATCTCGCGTATAAGTACATTGCTGGCCCACTCGCTTTGTATGTCCTTGACCGCCTCTACCGCAACCTTCGCAGCATCGTCGGCAAGTCACCCATTCACGCTGTGGTTCAGCACCCATCTGGTGTGGTCGAGATTCAGATGGAGAAGAAGATCATTGGCTTCCGCCCTGGCCAGTATGTCAAGGTCTATTGCCCCTCAGTTTCGATGCTGCAGTGGCACCCTCTGACAATCTCCAGCGCACCCGAGGAGGAGCTTCTCACTATCCATTTCCGTCTCGAAGGTGCTTGGACTCGCAACCTGGCCAAGCGTCTCGGCTGCAACTTTGGTAACGATGTTCGCGGTTCTAGTAGGCAGAGTATCGTTTCCAAGGCCGACAGGGTTAAAGGAATCAAGTTTGCAAAGGCAGAGAGACCGCGTCCCACGTCGCAACACCTCGATGTTCCCTACCACCCGCTGCACCACGATCCTACAACTGCCCCGATGTATTCGAATGCCGGCGGCAACAGTTCTTATGTGGGCATCGACATGGTTGCTAAGGGTGGTACCAAGTCCATCCGCAACAGCATGGTACTGTGTGCTGATGAAAAGGAGGTGGCCAAGATCTCTATGCACAAGATAGACCAGATAAATGGCAACAGCGTATCAGCCTCGGCAAAAATTGAAGAAGGCAACATGGCCATCAAGATGGGTCGTGAAATGCCGTTACTGTACATCGACGGTCCATACACTGGACCAATGGAACACTTTTTCAACTACGAGGTCGGTGTGCTCATCGCCGCTGGTATCGGAGTCACCCCCGCCGCATCGGTCCTCCGCAGCGTGTACTTCCAGTGGATCCGCGACCAATACGCAATGAACACGAAGAAAGTCTACCTGTTCTGGGTATACCGCGACATCGGCACACTGGAGTGGTTCAAGGACCTTCTGGTGGCTCTTGATGAGGAAGGACTGAGCTCAATCGTCCAGGTGCGCACATACTTCACCGGAAAGATCCCCGAGACACGCTTCCCGCAGCTTACGCCCCCTGACGACAAGTTCGGCAACCAGGTCATCAACACGTCGATTGGAACTAGATCGTATATTGGGCGTCCCGACTTCAGCGAGATCTTTGAGTCGATTGGTGAGCTTCACCCCGGACAACGCATTGGTACATTCTTCTGCGGACCAAAGCCCATGGCACGCAAAGTCAGGCGCGAGGCACACAAGTGGGATAGCATTCTGCGCAAGCAGAGCAACACCAAGATTGACTTCCGTAACGAAACATTTTCTTGAATTTTTACTTGTTCCTTCGAATTTCATGAATAAGTACCGAAATAAGGTCATGCAGGTGATCTATTGGAGCTATCACTAAACAAATTACCAAGGCCGCGCAACTTGGCATTCTGAGAAATTAGTTGTTTTCTTAATAAAACATTTTATACGAGTATGCATGCAGTAGCAGAAACTGAGACATAAGCTACTATTTAATTATGTGTACCATACGAATATCGGCAGCATGGTGGGGATAGTAAAGTAAACTGAGGTGTTATACGCAAAGTTTTATAAATAAGAAATGGGGAAATACTAAGCGGCTAAACCGATAAAGATCAAAAGTAAAGAAAAAGAAGTGTTCTTTCAAGGAAGAGTTTAGCGCCACATAGGTGGTGAGTCGCCAAGTCAGGATTTTCCGAACACAGTAGCTTGCCGATTTAGAACTAACTGTATAGTCCATTGACTAGTGTCCAACAGATAGCCTTTGTACTCAATGCTTCAGCATGCAGCAGGATATTGATGAATATGTCCGATATATCATCAAACAGCAGTGAACTAGAGAAACCTCGACAGCACAGCAGCCCTAATCAGCCCATTTAATAGCGTGTATACATGTACAAGTGAAGGTATGTGTAAGCAGTAGTGAAAAAGAGCAAAGTGCTAGTGAATATCAAAGAACTCAAAAGGACTACATTCAAGGATTATTGTGTATGCTATTTCTTGACCGCAAGTTGTGGTGTTTAAAAGGGGTGAAGGAGAGGCTTGATCAGTGAGTCGATCACCAGCACTGTCTGGGTCGGTCATGAAGGACATTGTAGTCGTTGGTCTTGCTTGAATCGAATATCCGTGAATAAACGGTAATAATAATAATGATAATAATAATAATAATAATCGCGGGAAATTCAGATATCCTAGTGAAATAGTAAACTACCAAGCTCTTTTCTCTCGTTCGTGGAAATCTGCGAGGTAATCTACTACTTCGACAGTAACGGTCCTAACTATCTTTTGGAAAACTAAATAGAAATATAACTCAGTGAACTGTTCCTTAACGAGATCATATACTAAAAAGTAGACAATAAAACTAAAAGTTGCTCACTGCTCATGGCTGTATTTATACACGTTCGGCGGGATGGACTTCGGCAAACGGAGTATGCTACTTGCTGCTATCGGCTGCCGGGCGACCACGGGACAGTGTTCCCATTTCCGTATAGACCCGATGTATACACATCAGCGGCCATCTGTTGGTGGACGTCGCGAGCCAGGTACATCGCCGCGAATCCATTCGTGGGCGACAACTTGACCGGCGATAGTCAGGGGCAGTCCGTCCTGATAGCGGAACAGCGGCATGTGACGAAGAAGAGAAGAGAAGTAAAAGAAAAAAAGGAAGACAAATAAAACCCCTTGATGTGTAACCATTGTCGTGGTCCAACCGTGGACCGATTACGACATGACAGGGGCCGGGGGTGGCTCGAAGTCCTCAGGACGAGAATACTTCGACCGCATGAAGAACCGCTTGAGCCTATTCCCTGAGATCTTGTCCTTGCGAACATCTCCCGAGAGTTCCTTAATGCGGTAAACATTCTGGCCGCACACCTCTGCGATACGATAGGGCCCAGTCCAACGGTTCACGAACTTATCAGCAACACGCTTGCGCCAACGAGTATTGGAAAGTAGCACCAGATCATCTTCTGCTAATGGTTCTTTACGGATACGAGCGCGACGGTCATAATAAACCTTGTTTACCAGGCGAGCATCGTCCAGACCTAACCCTGCCTTTTCGCGGACTCTGCTGCTATAGAGAAGCTGAGCGGCACGCGCAGTCAGAAGCTCCTCAATCGTCGTGATCTTATCCCAATAAATACCGATCCATGTGTCCTCTTCGATATCAAACGGCAAAACGCAGTTCGTCCCATATACGAGATAATAGGGCGAATGACCTGTCGTCGACCTTACTGTGATCCGGTCAGCCCAAAGTATTGCCGACACATATTGTGGCCAGTATCTTTGTCGTTCGGGAGTAATGAACCGTGCCATAGCCTTTCGTAGCTCCGCATGTCCTCGCTCGATCATACCATTTGTCTGCGGATGGTAGGCAGTAGTGAACTTGAGGTTGAGGCCATCTTGTTGGGCTTGTTCAGCAATGTGGCCCCATAGTTCCCCACGGTCGGCGAGTATTTCTCCAGGCACTCCGAATCGACACACCACGTCTTCGTACAGAAACCGATACACCTCAATCGAACGCTTCGTCTTCAGCGCTCGAGCTTCTACCCATCCAGTCAAGTCGTCTCGGGCTACTGCGAGGTAAACGCTGCCGTCCTCTGCTTCGGGCCACTCGACGAGATCGATACCAATGCGAGAGAATAGTGTCGAACCAAGGTGTGGGGTTAACGGCTCCGTCGAGGTGCCATGCTTCCAGCCTTGACATACTGGACATGACCGACAGACATTCTCGACCATCTCATACATACCTCTCCAGTAGAATCGCTCAAATAACACTCGGAATGTTGCTCGTACCCCGCGATGTCCTGTAGGGTGTGAATCATGCACTCGCTCAGTAATCCGCTGCTGCTCGGTCTTGTCTGCAATCACGCGTCGGGGTAGGCCCATCTTGTGGCGCTTGAAGAGTAGACCTTTGTCGATGAAGTACCCCCGTGACTTGCTTACTAGTCGCTTCGCTGCTTCATGCGGGAGCCCAACTGGGGTGTTTCCCGTTGTCAGAAGCATGATGAGATCTGTCCATTCGGATCTTGGATCTTGGCTGCGTATGTTCAGCTGGTTAACCGTGTCAAGTCCTAAGCATAGATCCTCCGAATCGTCGATGACTGCTGGTGATACTTCTTCCTCAAGCTCACTAATCCGCGTACTGTCGATATTGAAGAATGTGCGACTCAGCGCGTCAGCCACCATGTTGTCTTGTCCACGGATGTGTCCAATCGAGAAATCGAAGAGATTCAGAAATGCGACCCATCTGGAAGCTGTATCATTTGGCAGATCTGGCTTGTTGATCATTGCGACCACTGGCTTAGCGTCTGTCTCTAGCACAAACCGGACTCCATAGAGATAATGACGTAACTTCTTGACCATCGAATAAACTGCGTATAGTTCCCTCTTCACCTGCGGATATCGGCGTTCGCGATCATTAAACTTCTGGCTTTCGAAACGGATGGCGTAGCGATTCCCAAGTGTGTCGTACTGACTAAGCATTGCACCGGCTCCGACTGGGCTTGCATCGGTCGTCACAATCAGAGGTCGGTCTCCAGAAGAGTAGTCCGGGGCACGTAGGAGAGGAGCTGACGATAGCGCATTCTTCAGTGCTGCAAAAGCCTCCTCTTGCATTGGGCCCCAGTGAAACTCGGTATCCTTTCGTAGGAGCTCAAACAAGGGCGCAGCTTGGACTGAAAACTGCGGAATCCAGATCCTGAAGAACGAGACTGCGGCCGTAAAGCTCCGTACATCTGTCTGGTTCGCCGGTCGTCGCCAATCGCTAATCTTTGTGACTGCACTATGAGTCGGGCGTCGTCCCTGCTGCGTACACTCGTGTCCCAGAATCTCTGCATTGGTAACACCAAAGTGTGTCTTCTTCCCACTGACGGTGAGTCCGGCATCTACCATCGTCCCAAAAACGGCTAGAACATCGTCCACATGTTCCTTGACCACTAGTCGAACTCCGTCCTCATCTTTACGATCCATATCTGCAATCGTACCAACTTTTCGTCCAAGAATAACACCGTCGTCCATGAAGATACGCACTTTCTCAGGCATCCATTGCGCAAAGATCTTGTGCATAACCCGCTGGAATATACCCACAGAATTTGTCCAGCCCATTGGTAGCCGTGTCATCCTCATCAGCCCCAGAGGAGTGTGTAGTGCAAAAAGATCACGGTCACGTCGGTCAATTGGCAGCTGATCGTATCCAGAGTAGAGGTCGAAAATGGTCATCAACACTCTTCCGGATGCATCTTCAGTGATTTCATCTGCATTCGGAGGCTTCCCGCTGTTTCGCACAGTCACCGCGTTAACAGGGCGAACGTCTTGAATAAAACGCAGCTTCGTCTTGTCCTTTTTCTCGATTACGAACCAGCGGTTTGCATATGGTCCGATAGATGGTTCCAATACCCCAGTAGTGCGTTTTTCCTTGAGCATCCCCACGATCCTATCGTACAGGGCTCGTGGCATAGGGAATGGCTTGTGGTCCCATGGTTCATGTGGCACTGTCGGGATACGAATCGGTGGTTCAATGGACTCCTTCAGTAGTCCCATTTCCTCGTCATTGAAAGCGAATGCCTTGTCCACTTCCTGTAGTCGCTCTCGAAAGTAATCCTGCTCGACGGGAGTGAGCCAACCATCCCCAATCTGCAACTGACCTAAACGCTCCTCTGTCAAGCGCTTCGTCTGCCTAGTCAGCTGGTCGGGCCTCTCTGTTTCAGCGAGTTGATCCTCAGGTCGCAGTGGCTGGTTTACCGGATGTATCTTCTTTGCGACTGGCTTGTATCGTGCAGCATTCATCGCCCATTCGCTGCCCAATGAAGTCAGGTTGCAAATGAATTCGCCATCTGGGATTTCGTCGATTTTCTTGTCTATCGCACTGGCTGCATGCGTTTGGTATTGAGGATTCGGCTTCTCTGCTGTTGCAAATCTTACCTCAGCTACCCCATCTGAAATATGGTAGTGTCGAGTGCCATCTGACGCCTTCTTGACCTGCCAGTCTGCTTGTTCCAAAAATGGCAGTCCCAATAGCAGATGGTACTTGAAGTTGTCGAGCGCCAAAACGTTTACCGGAATAGTTACTGCTCCAATAGTCACGTCCATCCGATGCGCCATACCTGATCCCTTCTGCGTATGATTCGTAATGCCGACCATCACAGCATTCTGACGTGAAGTGATGGGTACATTCAAACCTTGTAACCACTCCGTGTTCGCGATGTTTAGCTCTGACCCAGGGTCAATGACGATTCCTACTGGCGTGTTACGCACAGAGCCCCATACTTGCATAATCTTGCATGAAGTTCTCGCGCCCTGTCTTGGCCTTATATTCATTGGTTCGGCTATGGCGGCATTGACTTTCGGCAAGTCTGTTGGTCCTAGAACACGACGACGAGTAAGCACCTGGCGTAGATAGTCCCGTGCCTCATTACTCATACCCAAGAATTCCATCATAGGAATCGTGACGTTTGCACTCTGCAATGCTTTCTCAGGTGTCGACTTCAACGGTGGCAATTCGGCCTGTGCCCGTACACGATATGCTGGTGGGTCCCGCTTGTGGGCATCACTCGCTGCTACTGGCTCTGTCATTACTGCGTCTTGGTTAGTCGTCTCAGTCTGACGTTGTTCTGTCACGCTAGTGGTCGATGGCCCGAAGGGAGTAGCAGACTTCGGGTGAGCAGATGCAGCTTTAGCTTGAGCTACATTCGGTTGAAACTCCATGCCTTTGGGTGCTTGGCGGCGCCGCTTATCTTGTAGAACCAGGGCATTGATATCATCCTGCGTAAGGTCCCGAACACGCTTTCCGGCATCGACATGATACTGCTCCTCCTCTTGGTCGTCGTCCCTGCGATCCTCGTGCTCATCCTCTAGCTTGTCCTCCTCAAAAATTTGGGCTACTCGAATATCGTTGACAGTGCCGACTGCCATGGTAGGCCTCTTGACTGATGCCATAAACCCTTCGTTGAGAGAACGACGCAGCGGTTGGCCGTTGATATCACAACAGAAGCCGTTGATAAACTTGATCAGCCCATCCTTCTCATCTTGTGCCCGATAATCGCATCCCAGCATCCTGTGCCCTTCCTTGCCACAGTAGAAGCATTGCTGTGCTCGAGGTCGGGAAACTTGGGTTGCCGCGTTCACATCTGCTGCATGTCCCCTGTGTTTCTGGACAATATTTATCATCATTTTTTCGAACTTCTCCGTCAGTTCGCCAAGGATGTCACCTGCATGCGACTCCTGGTGATGTGTCTTTGGCACTGGAGACTTGTCTGTTTTGCTCTTCGCTGCTGCTTCTGAACCTTCCGTCCGGGAACTGTCGGCGAATGCCTGCTCATACCACTCGCCCTTCTTGACTTGCTGGGAGGCATATTTGACGATGATCTTGTAGAGCATCTCAAAGCTCTCATTTCCGCAAACGAGGTCCTTGATGTCACGTGCCCAGTTGCTACCAATATAGCGCAGTAGCTTGATTGAGCGCTGGCTGTCCGACCATTGCGATACTCCTTGTAGAGCGACCTTGGCCTTGAACAAGTATGGCAGGGGTTGCTCACAGTCCATCGGAACTGCAAGAACTGCTTCTGCCATCTCCGCTTCTGAGTAGGTCGGCTCCAGGGATGGAAAGAGATTGGTGAACACCTCCTTAACGATGGCCCAGTCCTTTAGCTGGTCGGTCGTGATGCTGGCCATCATCAAGAAGTGTTCCTTCTTCTTCAAATAACTCATGAGGTGTCGACCCCAGGAGTCCTTCGGTAAATCGAAGCTGGTTGCGTAGGCTTCGAATCGTGCTACATAGTCCTCAGCACCTTGGCCTGAGAAGATCGTGGGCCGTGCTGGAATCGAATTGAAAGCCCCCCCCCGTCGGGCTCCATCTGTGGTGTTTAAAAGGGGTGAAGGAGAGGCTTGATCAGTGAGTCGATCACCAGCACTGTCTGGGTCGGTCATGAAGGACATTGTAGTCGTTGGTCTTGCTTGAATCGAATATCCGTGAATAAACGGTAATAATAATAATGATAATAATAATAATAATAATCGCGGGAAATTCAGATATCCTAGTGAAATAGTAAACTACCAAGCTCTTTTCTCTCGTTCGTGGAAATCTGCGAGGTAATCTACTACTTCGACAGTAACGGTCCTAACTATCTTTTGGAAAACTAAATAGAAATATAACTCAGTGAACTGTTCCTTAACGAGATCATATACTAAAAAGTAGACAATAAAACTAAAAGTTGCTCACTGCTCATGGCTGTATTTATACACGTTCGGCGGGATGGACTTCGGCAAACGGAGTATGCTACTTGCTGCTATCGGCTGCCGGGCGACCACGGGACAGTGTTCCCATTTCCGTATAGACCCGATGTATACACATCAGCGGCCATCTGTTGGTGGACGTCGCGAGCCAGGTACATCGCCGCGAATCCATTCGTGGGCGACAACTTGACCGGCGATAGTCAGGGGCAGTCCGTCCTGATAGCGGAACAGCGGCATGTGACGAAGAAGAGAAGAGAAGTAAAAGAAAAAAAGGAAGACAAATAAAACCCCTTGATGTGTAACCATTGTCGTGGTCCAACCGTGGACCGATTACGACATGACACTTTCAGAAATCGATCATCAGATCTCCGATAGTATAGTGGCGAGTACACCAGTCTGTCACATTGGAGACCCGGGTTCAATTCCCGGTCGGAGAGATTTTTGTTTGGTCAACCTTTTTATTGCCCCTCTCCCTTTTCTTTTGCAACGCCTACTCGTTAAAATATTTAGCTAGCTTTGGGGTCTGCACCAACAACCTCGATGACCTTGTTGATCAGCGGTGCATTGTCTGGTGATAGCCAGTCGGCCAGACCAGGTATGATGCTGGCTCCAAACTCACGTACCGCACGCATACTGGCAACCAAGGCAATATCCACGTAGGTTGTCTTGTCACCAAAATAATGACCGTTGGAGCCGTTGTTCTTGAGGTGGTTCTCGTGATACTCGATAAAGTATTTCATCTGGACATCAAGCTTTTCCTTGACCGATGCGCGGGTATCCTCGTTACCAAAGCGGTACTGCGGGATAAACTCATAGATATCCTTGATCTGGTGACGCAGTTCGTCCTGGCAGGCGCGGTCCTGTGGGCTGGAATCGACCATCAATCCATACTTGGTCGCTAGATAGTGCTCGATGGCCAGAGAATCGCTGAGTTTGAAGGTGGCACCAGACTCGTCAGTCTCAATCAGTACAGGAAGCTTGCCAAACGGCTGGTTGGACTTTTCCTGGGGCCATGCGGGGGCTTCGTTAGTGTAGGAGGCGCCGCTGTAGCTGAGGAGAGCGCGGCAGGTCTCAGCACGAGCCTTGATGGGGAAATAGCGAAGAACGTAGGTAGACATAATGGTGAGTTCGAAGAATACTGGTATGCTAGCACTGCGTTTGCTTGTTAGAATGAGCCGCATTTATATGTGGCAGACCCTTTGCTAAGGCTGGAGTAGGGGAGCCATGAGTGTGAGGTATGCAGCGAGCGGAAATACCTATTACCGCCAAATAATTGTGTACAGACAATGGTGCTGCGGATGTACATGCAAATCAAAAACTAAGGGGCTCCCATGTGCACATGCTTACTAATTGGTATGCTGCTAGATGATCTCATGCTTCACCAGTTGGGCGTACTAAGGCCAAACATACCATTAACAGCTTGCAGGCACGCTCTACCGTATTTGTCAGACATGTCAGCACCGCTTGTTGCGAGCTTCCTATTATCGTCAACCAATACAAAGTACACATGCTACAGAACGGCAGGCTTGACACGAGGCTCACTAAAGAACTTTGCAAGCTTCGGATCATTGCCCACCACATCAAGAACCTTGTTGATCAGGGGTGCCCTCTCTGGTGAAAGATATCCGGTCATCCCTGGCATGCTTTCATCGCCGAACCTACGCAGCGCTCTCATGGTAGCCACAAGTGCGATATCCACATAGGTGATCTTGCTGCCAAAATAGTACCCGTTGGAGCCGTTGTTCTTGAGGTGGCTCTCATGGAAATCGATAAAGAACTTGGCTTGAGTAACATACTGCTCTTTGATAGTCTTGCGGGCCTCCTCAGTGGCAAAACGATACTGCGGTGCGAAAAGAAAAATGTCTAGGATCTGGCTGCGCAGCTCATCCTGGCGGGCGCGGTCCTGCGGACTGGAATCAACCATCAAACCTTTCTTTGTTGCCAAGTAGTGCTCAATCGCCATAGAATCGCTGAGTTGGAATACATTTCCCGATGCATCGGTCTCAATCAGCACAGGAACCTTCCCAAACGGTTGCTTTGACTTTTCCATCGGCCAGGCAGGGTGTTCGCTGGTATAATCCCCACCATCGTAACTTAGCAATGCACGGCAGGTTTCAGGACGGGCTTGGATTGGAAAATGGCGGAGAGTATAGGTAGACATAGTAATTGGCAGGTGATAGAAGAATGATACGAAGCAGTGGTGGACAGCAGGTGCTTCGCATTTATATATCTCTGTGAAAATAGCTGGTATAGGGAGGTGGGACGGAGAGTAAAGCAGATAGCGGGGATTTTTTTGCTTTAAGCCAATGTATGAACATGAAAACGCGGCTTAATGTCCTTGAAGGATTTACAAAATCGAACAGTCGACGGATGCCGCCTTGAATCCTACCAATGGAACAGCGTTTTTACACTTGTACTTCTGATATTCCTACCCTATCTATCGGACATGCTGCTTCAATGCGCAACAAAGGGCCACTATCACCACCGCCGTCGATAAACGATGTCAGCGAAATGACAAACTCCAGCCCTAAGGGACTCTTCAGTTGTTGGTGCTGTTTGTGCTCGGCGGACAGTGACAGGAACTGCGATGGTGATATCCCCAGGATTGTTGCTGCAGCTTCCGGCGAGACATCTGCAGTACAACAGTCAGTCCCGTCATCGATTTCTGCTGTAAGCGCAAACTCCCACACAACATCAATGTCTGGGACCTCTTTGATTTTGCAGCGCTGGCAGCTAAACTCGTAGTCGCTCTTGAGTGATTCCAGCACAGTGCCGTCTAGACGTGCAGAGGGAACAACAGCTCGCCTGCACTTTTTGTGGGCAAACCTTGTTATCCCTACTTGGTCCCGCGAGTCCTTGACAAAATCACCAGCACTATGTATCCCAGTCACCACTACACGCACGTAGCAATTGGCCTCACCTGCAATGTCAGCCAGGAACGAATATCCCCGCAGCTCAGAGCAGCTTAGCATTCCAGGCATCTGCGAGATATTGAATATCTGTGCATGGATTGCAAGGCTCCCATTGATAATGACTCTGCTGTCGTTGAGTGGATTCGGGCTCTCGTCCTCGTGGGTTTCAAAGTTGTGCAGCACCACCAGTTGGCCAGGCATAGTTCGGGCAGCGGTTCTTCCAAGCTCACCCCAAACTGTGGCATCGCATACTCCTGTTCCATCACCGATGCGCAGAACATAGCGGTCCAAAGTTGAGCCGTTCTCTACCTGGGTCGGATAATTTTCAGAGACTGCGACGACTCGCGCCATCATCGTCAGGTTGATGATCTCGGGCACAAGTTGGCCAATCGAGATCTGGTGCGCGTATCGCCGATAGTCAAAGAACCCGAGGTCATTGTACGCAACGCTTGTTTGTGATGTCTCGTTGTATGAGGCGCGTGTGCCGCGCATGATGAAGGCAATTGTCTGCGGTCCATAGACAAACTCCGTATCTGAGGCCTGCTCGGCGCAGAGCAAGCCAATGTAGTCATCATCATGGAAAAGCCGCACCAGCGGTATATCCGCATCGTAAAATCGGATGGATACCAGGTATGGTGCTTCCACATGCTCGATCAGACAGCTGACGGTGGCATACGAGACTGGCCGGCCGTCTTCGAATTCCTCTCTGGTACGCTCAATGCGCTCAATCTTCCCCCACACCTGGTTCGCATCGAATATTGGGTCCCGTGCATATACGAACCTTTCTCGGCTAAAAGCAACGCCAAATATGTCTCGCAAGAAGAGCTCGTCAGTAGGCGTGGTGTCCTGCAGCGCACTGTTGGATGGCCCGACTTTGACCTCAAATACAAGTGCACAGTCAGGCAAAAGTGTTAGCAATGGTCTACCTGACCCGCACCCGCGATCTGCTGCCTTGAGGTTTGTTGCGTAGATGCACCGCTGGTCAAAAAACCCAGCAAACTCCTTGGAGTCAATCATCGGGCAGTGTCGCTCGTGGACAAACATATCCATGTGCTTGTCTGCCGTGCGCAACCGCCGCTCACTGCCTGAGCTCGGTCCACCGCAGACGCTCCATAGCCAGATATCTGTCCCTGGAAGCTTGTGTGTCTGCAAAACCTTCAGGTGGAAACGAGTTGATAGCGGTGGCGGAATAGAGCGTCCTAGGAATGGATCAACTGTCCGGAATATCTCACCATCCGCAGATTCCTTGGCTATTAGCGAGTGCCATGACGCTTCAAGTTCAGTTAACAGAACCGTCCGCGTCATATTTCCATGTGCTGTCAGCAGCGATGCTACTTTCGTTGCGATCCACGGCCACGGCACCTCGCCTGGCTGCTTCTGACAGCATGCTGCAAGATCCTCACGCAACGCAGCCAAAGTGCCTGAGAATTCCATTATTAAGCATAAAGCGAGAGCAGCTGAAATAAAGATCCGAACTGCGCAATAATCGAGCTAATTTATTATAGAAACGTGGACAGAGAGTGTAAAATGGGTGATTAGGCTGAGTTCCTTGGGAGCAGGAATGAGATCTGCTTCTCTGTCTGGGTTGACTGACAATGCAGCTGCCATGTCTACTACAGACGCTGGCCGCTGCCTCATCCGTTTGCCTTTCTACTTTACTTTTCTGGATTAAACACACCATGCTGGCAAAATCTATTAGTATCAGCAGCGTGTCAACAGTGGCAGTTGTTGTTTGATTTCTTGACATGGCGGCATTCGCACTCTGAGACTAGCACACTAGCGCAGAAAATTCTTTGGAGCTGTTTTAGATGTGGCGAGGTACCGGATAACGATTCCCTCCAATATGCGTAGGCACAAATGGCATAGGTTGCGAAAAGCGGTATTGAAAGCTGGTATGTTCTTGCTTTCGCTCAGTGGCATTATATCAATAGCACTATGGAACATGACAGCTGACGTTCATTCTTGCATGTGTATATTTGTTGGTGTGTAGTATCCAAGGAGCAGGAGGTTCTGTGGTTATATTAGCGGCAGAGTGCAAGAATGCAGTGTCAAGCGTACTGCTCCACTGTTCAATCACTTTATGTATACATTATTTCCTACTAATTTCAGCAGTTGATCGGCTCAGAGCCTCGGCTCGATCCAGATAAGCGTCAGTGTGTCCGAGTGGTTAAGGAGACAGACTCGAAATCTGTTGGGCTCTGCCCGCACAGGTTCAAATCCTGTCGCTGACGATTCTTTTGCCCATTCCTTTTGCCGCCCCACCCCGGCCTCGGCAATCCTCACTCCCCGAGTGCTGACCAAGTCACGCCCTCACATGTTTTTGCTGCTGCTTTTGGCGGACCGCCGGCGATTCCTAAGCCGGCCGGGTCACGCTTCCCACCACCACACCGCAAGCCACTGTCCCCAGCCCCCCCCCCCCGACGCCTTATGTAAAGGCTGCTGCTTGTGCTGCCAGCTGCGTATTTATTGCGCTCCAACCCACATGGAACGAAGCGCCTGCCTCACCTTGTCCTCCACTCCAACCATGCTCCAGCCATGCTCCAACCACTCGTATTTACCATTTACTTTGCTGCTCTGTCCTGTGCGCTTATCTCCCAGCCACAGCAGCGACAGCTCTCCACGCCAGCCAAGCCGTTCAGCCCTGCTCTCAGCCACAGACAGCCATTCACTGTCTACGAGACTCCTCTGTCTCTGAACCCCATTGCAAGCCCTACCGCCTTTTCCTCGTCGCTTGCCCACAGCGACCCCTTGTTGCTGCAGAGCATGTCGATTGCTGCCACTTATCTGCACCAGAAGCATGGCATCCAACTGGACAGCATCCACATCACCGATGCATACACCGACACTGCTACAGGGCTAACACATGTCTACATGGTCCAGACCCACGATGGCCTGCATGTCACCAATGCCGTAGCAAACGTCAACATTGACAAGAATGGACGTGTCATTTCGTCTGGCCATTCATTTACTCATGGGCCTCTGGCTAGCAACAATGCCGACTTTTCATCAGCTGCTCTCTCAACAGACTCTGCCAGAGCGGCCCTTCTTGCTTTGGCCAACCACATCCAAGCACCACTTGCCGACACTGACCTTGGTGGCATGGCGGCAACCAGCTTTGACTCATCGTCTGGGCTCACTGTCACGAACTTGCCTGCACACTTTGCCATCGATGGAACTGCCCGTATTACCTCTGCTCTCTTGCAGAATGCTGACGGCTCAGTATCCAGCGTCTGGCGTGTCAATGCCGAGCAGCAGGACCACTGGTGGACTGCAAGCATCGACACCTCTTCGCACAATGTGCTCGCCCTCTACGACTGGTACTCGCAGTCTGAATCATACAATGTCTATGCCAAGGATGTGCTGTCTCCTGAAGATGGCAAGCACACACTGGTTGCTGACCCGGCAAGCAAGGATGCCAGTCCAAAGGGCTGGGTCACCAAGGGCTCGACCTACGGCAACAATGTCTGGGCACAGTCCAACCCAACCGGTGGCTCGACATGGCAGACAAACCACCGCCCGAAAGCTGGCCCCGGCAATGTGTTCGATTTTCCCCTCAACTTGTCGCAGCCACCAGAGTCGTACATTGACGCAGCTATTGTGCAGCTGTTCTATACCAACAACATCATGCACGATCTGTCCTACATCTACGGCTTTGATGAGGCTGCAGGCAACTTCCAGGATGAGAACTTTAGCGGCAGAGGGGTTGGCGGGGATGGCGTCATTGCCAATGCCCAGGACGGCTCTGGCACCAACAATGCCAACTTTGCCACGCCTCCCGATGGCCAGCGTCCGCGCATGCGTATGTATACATGGACCCAGACTATGCCAAACCGCGACGGCGACTTTGAGCAGGACATTGTAGCACACGAGTTCACCCATGGAATCTCGAACCGGCTGACAGGTGGGCCCGCCAATACCGACTGCCTGAATGATGGCGAGTCGGGTGGCATGGGCGAGGGGTGGAGCGATGCAGTGTCGACTATCCTGCGCCTCAAGAGCACTGATACACATGACGCTGACCTCGTGCTGGGCCACTATGTGTACACCAAGGGGATTCGCAACTATCCGTACTCAACCAGCATGGACACCAACCCATCAACATACAGCTACCTCGACCGCATGGACTACCAGGAAGTGCATGCCATCGGCGAGGTGTGGGCTGAAATTCTGTATGAAGTGATGTGGGCGCTGATTGACAAGAATGGCTTTGCCGATGACATCTTTGCCCACGACCTGACCAAGGGCAACTCCATCATGCTCCAGATCCTGCTTGACGGGATGAAGCTGCAGCCGTGCAACCCAACGTTTATCGATGCACGCAATGCCATAATTCAGGCCGAGCAGAATCTGACTGGTGGCAAGAACAGGTGCGAGATCTGGGGTGCATTTGCCAAGCGCGGACTTGGTGTCAATGCACCAGGTGGTGGATGGGGCAGGCATACCGATGACAGCAGTGTTCCTGATGGGTGCTAGTGGTGAACATGTGCATATGTAAATGTCCCCTCCATTCCACCTCCATCAGTTTTCAATGCCCATTTATAAACATCGCTTTCCAGCCTTGCAGCTATTTTGTTAACCACACCGTCCATTTCTCAGATGCATCGTTATGCGCCATGTGCACAAGCAGTAGAAGGAAGGCTTTGCTTAGAAGTAAGGTGTTTGGCGGCAATGGCTTCCAATCAATTTCGACATTTCATTGTGGTATTGTCCAGATATTTGGATCTGTGTGTTTTATTATCCAGAAAAATGGCTCTGCTAGGCCCTGCTCATCAGGTATAAATATCACAGCGGCCTGTTGCTAAATGACAGGACCATCGTCAAACACCCAGTGCGGTTCCCTATTCCCCATTCCCTATGTTTCTCACTTGAAAGCACTTGCAGCAAAGGTAGATATTCGACTGGTCTTTTCTGCTTGCCTGTACATAGATTCAGTATCCAGCAGACGAATGGCTTGCCAAACATATCTTATCGGACAAGCGACAGCGAGTTAATGCACATAAATATGTACTGCCAGTGCCCGAAGCGGCAAGAGGCAACCAATACGATTGCTGGCTCTTGGTCCTCTGAGGGACATGGCATGGGGTTGCCCGAATGACAACAATATGCATGCACAATCGACTGAGCAAAAAGCAAACGTGGCATGGATGAGCACCACCGGTTGGGGCAAACCAGTGTGTCGAGCACTGGGACGATCCAAAAGAGTATGGCGATCTGGCGAGCAAAAATAGATCCGTAGTGGGGCTTCCGTGGATCGAACACGGTGCCTTATGAACTTCAGTCATACGCTCTCCCAGATGAGCTAAAGCCCCAGAACCGTCGGAACTAGAGTCCGATTAAGCCTTGGACCCTGAGAGTCCTCGAATGTTCTGCCATGACCTGCTTCGACAGGCCCGGCGGTCATAATAGGAGTGGCATCGATCGTTGCCATCTTTAATATTGCTTGTTTATTAGAATAAAATAGGGGTTTGATGAAGTAGTCGGTCTACACACAGAGAGCATAGAGAAGTATAAAGAGATATGGGGGGTTTGCTTGTTTTAACAAGTGCTAAGTGCACAGATATGAGTTAAGTATTCTTTGGCTTACACTAAATCTGCTCTGCTCTATCAATAGTAAATAATTTGGATATGTGAAAAAATGTATTGAAAAATACTATATAATCTAAGGGCAAATATCATATTATGCTTTTAAATAGATCCTATAATGGTATTTATCACTATTGAATATAAAATGATCTGATATATCCCAATTATTTTTAGACCATAGGGGACAAAATTCAGCTTTCTAGGGCACTAATCCTTATACCTATTTATATTAGTGCCTACTAATCTGTTGCTAGTCCCTAGAATACCTGATATAAGGTCATAGTATTATATAAAAATTAGAGCAAATAGATTCTTTTCCTATCATAGTTATTCTTTAACTTTTAAGGTTTAGTAAATTTTAAGTTAGTTATATATTTACATAATTATTTTCAATATAGTTATTTTAATAGTTATTTTAACTAAAAGTACTAGTAGTTATAGTATGCTCAAATAATTTATAGGTAGAGAAGTAACTCTTCATAACCTCCTATATAAGGTTATATAGTTCAAAAGTATCTAACTATCTACTAGAACCTTTTTAATTGATTAAAAATAATGCTCTTTTAAACCTTAAAGTAAGCTTAGGTGACTTGCTCTATAAACTCCTTTTGATCTTAAATAGTATCTGACCTCATTAGTAAACCCAGGGTAATAAGCTCTTATTATAGTAGTTATATGTCTCCACTATATTTCTCCATTGGTTCAGCACAAGAGCTGCTCTCATTATCAGCTGGCCTAATACCTTCTATAGCATCATTATGGTAGTCATCACTAGCTATACAATACTCATAGGATATGTATTTATGAGTACCTATTGAATAAGGCCATATAGATCTTCTAGTGGTTTATATAATATTTGTATATTTATTTTATAAATTAATTTGTCTTAAGAACATGCGTAGGCAGTAGTATTTGGGCCACAATAGACCCAGTCTGTATAGACTGATTCAAGAGACTGTATCAGTGCTAAGGGCCCCAAGAACCATGCAAGCCAGATCATTATTAATAAAAAAAGTTCTTAATGCTATGCATATGCAATAAAGCAAAACTGAACAGCATCATTTCTCTTCTTACTTGCCTATTGAATTTCTCAAATGAATATTACCCGCAGCACTACTGTCATAAAGACATCACTTGGTGGTATTGGCTTCCGTGATTCTATGTTGCCCCGCCTAGAGCAATTTGTACACAGCGTCAATATCATCAAAGAGCATACATACATGCTTGCACGATGGATACTACTCCATCAGCTAGCTGACGGGGATGCCTTTGACCCTGCAACATTTGTGAAAAAGGGATTCTTTCGTTCAATTTATTTATTTATCACAGCCTTAGGGCAAAGACGGCCATATCTGCCAAGTATTTCGTTAACCGGATGGACAGGTCCGAACTGTCAAGGGCAGATTTCGGTGATGTAGTTAGATATCATATTTATGATAATCTATTTCATAATGGCGATATAAAGCTACATGGTGTACGTGATATGAATCAAGTAGCAACATACGTGGATACCGAGCTGATGACAGCATACAAGAACAACATTGTGTTGCACTATGGCACTTGCCTACAGCGGATTCTGGCCAAACTGATTGATATTCGCAGCCGCAAAAACACACTGCACAGTACAATGGGCAATGTGTCCAAGGCTGAGTTCAATAATGCATGTCAAGTGTGTATTTATTTACCTGCACCGAAGCTCCGCCAGGCAGTTGGCTCTAGGCACCCTGATCTCAGTGTGCTCACCCCACCGATGCTTGCAATCTACAACAAGCTGGCACCAGTCCTTAATGCCTATGATGCCAAGTACAGATTCGCCAAAGACACCCGGTGCTATGATGCCAAGGTAAATCCACTTAAGCATCTGCGTGCATACATTCGCCTATGCCAGCTTATCGAGAATGAGCAGCTTGGCAAGTCTCTCCCCCAATGCTTGCCTCTGCGGACATCATGGATCCCAGGCCATGTGCGCTTAGACAAACAAATAATCAAGCAGGTGTTTGTTTCGAAAACACGCGAGCAGGTTACCAAAATCAATGCAGCAAAGAGGGCAGCAACAGAGGCAAGGAAAGCAGCAGAAAAGGGCGAAAAATTGGCCAAGAAGGCTGCACGTGAAGCAGCGAAGATGCCATCAGATGCAACAGAGGCCACTGCAGCAACTACAGCAGTAGCAGCTGATTCACTTGCTGGTGCATCGGCGGCAGCAGCAGACATTCCGGCATGTTCCCAACCCACGGCCCTACCAGAGATCGAAGAACCCAACTGTGAAGTGCCATGGCCTTCTCTGCTGTACAAGCGAGTCATGTAAGCGGACCATGGCACAATGCGGGCGAGCCTATTCGTCTCGGCTCTTGAACCGCGACCTCGCAGCAGTTCTAAACTTCAGACTCACTTTCCAGTCACTCTGTGATTCAGGCGATATTCCTGAACGGTTCTGTCGTTCTACAGCTACTGCTGCCCATACTTCTGGCACCACTCCGGCAACAAAGAGGCCGCGCAAGAGGTGTGCAGCAGCAGCGAACCAGCGCTGAAGCGCTTGCGCTGAGCAGGCCATCAAGATGGGAGATGTCCATGATCACCATTGCACCAACAATCATCCGACACGTTCAAATGACCGGTTTGCCGTGATGCTCTTATCGACATGTCAACTCATGCTGGTTAGCAGCCGAGCTTGCATCGTGAGCAGAGCAATTCTAGTAGTCATAAGTATTATGTGCCATTTCAATCTGTGATATTGTTTTACTTCAATTTGCAGACTTGGCTCGAAAAGCAATATATCTATAGGTTATACAGTTGTTTACAATGTTGGTTCTTCTGCATTACCACGTATCCAAGTCATCCAAATGCCTCCATGAGTGTTTGTATGCACGTCGTTATCGGTATCAGCTGAAGGATTTTGTTGAATCTTGATATGGCCATTGGCTTAGCTGAACTCCAATGTAAATCAGGACTGAAGCGATCGCCAATTCAAAAGCGTCTATAAGCGCGTGCTTGTATAGTAAAAAATCACTTCATTTTTAATGGCTGAGAGATTACAATGGCTTGTCGGACAACAGCAGCTCTCCACACGGTGTCCGCTTAGTTCACAAACTGCTTGTAGCATGATATTTCTATTAATATGATTATTGTATGAATTTGCAATAAAGTCACAATGCACAAGCGACTGAAGTTTCTTAACGACAGAGCGAGACTGATGATCCATTTGCACAAGGACACGCTTACTGAATTACAATTTATTTATATAGTGTCTATCACTCCAATCCCTTTCAGCGCAGATAAACTATTGTCATTCAAAATATAATCGATGGTTCTCTTTGCAAGTGACATGCTCATTTCCTAGGCACTTATATTCCTTCCCACTCGGGGTTTTAAGCGTTGGACATTGGTCGGAATCAACCAACAGCCTGGAGCATTTGCAAATAAACTGCAGATTGGCTGTTTTTGCACAATTCACTGTATGGAGTATATCTCCCTGCTTGTGTCTGTATAGAATTAAGAGGTGATGGTGTCCCAATACCTATGCCATTTGCATTGAGCAACTGCGCATTGAATATTATATAAGGTTTTGCTTGCGGAGGCAATCGTGCTTGAAATATTGTGCCAATGGTATTTTTTTATCTCCCTTCCTTTCTTTTATGTTGCACCCATCGTGCTGTTATTATTATATCAGACAGCGCCATACTTGCTATATTAGCTCCTTATAATGTCTTCATCTACTAGTACGCTCTTGATGCGGGCATTATCCTTGGAGCCTGACAATCCAGACAAAATCCTTGCCGAAGCTATGGGGCAGGTAAAGAATGAATACTATCTCTTCCACCTCGGCTACGGCCTGGCTTCGGGCTTTGCCGCAGTCATGGTGATTTTCCTTCTCGCTGTCTTCGTCTGGCGCCGCTTTCTTGTCAACCGTACATCTCTACGTCTAATTTTCTTTATTGCGCTTATGGATTGCGTCCTGGGCCTCACCATGCTGACCAAGGTGGTGAAAGGGAATAGCACAGGCTGCCGGGCATATTATTTCTTCACTGGCTTTGTCACATACACAGGTGTCTACGCATCCACGGCTATTGCCGTCAATCTGCACATCATGTTTTTGCGACCCAGGCTGGTGGTTCCACGCGAGTACTGCGAGTATCTGTACTTCCTAGTTCCGATTCTGGCAGCACTGGTTCATTTGGCGACGCTTACGGGGATCGCTGCAAAACAAGGCTACTGCTCGGCATTCGAACCATACCAACCAGGAACAGCCTCGTTTGTGGTGTTTGTGGTGTGTGCCTATATGCTGACTCCGGCACTCTGCTTGCTCTACAACGTCATTACATTCACGCGCATTATCCTGTCGCTTTTGCAGAAGCAGCGCGAGATCAACAAATGCCTGCAAAAGATCTCTGCCGAGAACCAGGCATTCCTGTCCAGCAGCAAGACCAGCAAGTGCAAGACCACGATGTGGCACGAGGAGCAGCGGCTGCGGGCAGCTCGCAACGTCTACAATGCAGCGGTGCGTATCGCTATGTATACCATTGCGCCGCTGGCTTGGTTCTGCTGCAATATCGCATACTACTACATCCAGTACTCTATCCAGCTGACGGACAGGAGCGAAATTCCAAAATTCGTCCATATGCAGAAGCTCGCGTGGTTTGGACACGCGGCCACAGTGCTGGCCAACTTTCTGGTGTTTGTGACCGATCCTTCAGTCATTCGCGTTATCAAAGAAGTCAATAGGGAGCTAACCAAGAAATATCCGCTGGTGGCACGGCACAAGGAAGCCAGGGCCGAGCCAAGCCAGGAAATTGATACAGAGTCTTCTAGTGACAGTGGTCTTCAGGTGCTGTCGCTGGATACGATGTCGACCAAGAAGTCAGCGTACCAGCTCGCATTCCCGGAGCCCAGCGATGACGAGTCTGCGGTCAACTCGGATTCGATGGTTCTGGAGGCCAGATTGAGACTGCTGCACCAGAGATACCCAGCCAATCAGTCAGAGGCCGATGCCTATATCAGGCGGATGTAGAGTTCTTGATGATGTTCTAGTTTCAAATGCTGTTGAACGTTACATCTCCAAGTGAACGGCTTGTATGTGACCACTGCTGACTGCCATATATGCTGTATTGTGAATTGCTAAGGCTTCGTGACTACTCGTCCAGGTCGATGTACATGGCTGGCAGCATTCCTTCCTTCTTGTCGCCGATCTTGCGCACCTTCCACCAGCTCTCGGCCTTGTCGCCATCCACAACCCTCACACGGTCCCCAACGGCAACCTTCAGCTCATCGTCATGCTGCGGCTCATAGTCGTATTTGGCGGTACCAAACAGGGCTTTGGTCTTGTTCCAGCCGCGGGATCCCGGGGCGCCCAGAGTCTCAGCATAATCTTTCGGGAACCAGCCGATCTTGCCACTGGGCTCCCAGCCATCGCCAGAATCGCTCTCTGCCTCCTTCAAAATAACACCGTACATCCAGCCTTCGTCTGAATGGTCGAGCGTCGATGGGCGGCCGAGCGGCACGGGCTTAGTCTCAACCAGATCGCCAGTCTCAATGGACAGTTCATCGGCACCGTCAGGATGGTACGGATAGAGGGCACGCAGACGCAGCTGCTGGTAGTTGTCGTGGTCGAACTTCTCTTCTTTGGTTGCGGCAGGCGTCTTACTGCCGTCGGCAGAGGCGGCGGCGATAAGACCATGGAAGGGGTTGTTTGGATCAGGTACTTGGGCGGCTGGTTCAGTGGGGCTGGTGGAGGCTTCAGGAGCGACAGCAGCAGCAGCAGCAGCATGCTTTTCAGGCTCGTCATCCGAGTCGTTGTCCCACTCCTCTGAGCTAGTGTCACTGTAGTTGTCAAGTTCGAGCGAGTTGGCAAAATTTGGCCCGCTGTACGGAGCAGTAGATTGGGTAGGCTCGACTGGCTGTTGGCTGGCAGTGGCGGCAGCAAACGGGTTGCTGTTTTGCTGTGCCGGCTCTGGCTTCTTTGCTTCGGGCTCCGGGTCCACTGGGAGACCCAGAGCACGCTGGCGTTCGCGGAATCGCTCTTCCGCCATGTCCTTGAGCAGCTGGTCCCGCTCCTGCTTAGTCTTTGCCTGTGCCAGGCGCTCAGCAATGCTGGGACCCGATGACGACTGCTGAGTAGCCCCCATGCCCTGGCTGGTGACAGGAGAGAACGCCGAGGTGCGCAGCGTCGAGACACTGTCGGGTGACGGAGTGAACTTTGGCTTGGTGATCTTCTCGATGCGCTTGAGGCGGTCGATCAACTCCTTGACTTCCTCGCTCTTGAGCCCAACGCCCTCCTGCCACTTGCTAGTATCGGCAGCCGAAGCGGCACTGAGATCAAACTTGTTAATCTCTCGCTTGACATCTTCCATGCCATTCTGCACAGCCTTTGCGCGGTACAGCTGCTCGTGGTGCTGCTTATCGACGCGCTCAATCTCGTGCTTGATGCGCTCGTTCGACTTATCATCCCCGTCGAGTGCCTGACCAGTCAGCGCGGCCATGCGCTGGGCGACGAGCCTGGCAGCCCTCGCCTCCATCTCCGACATCCCGCTGGTGTTAACCCCAGGGCTAGGGTTCTCCTTGGCATCGCGCTTGCGCACAACATCGCGCTTGGTTTCGGCAAGCTCAGTGGCCAGGCGTTCGTACTCTGTAATCAGAGATGGTAGGTCCTTTGTCAGCTCATCGATGCCACGAGCGAGCTTGGCACGGCGGGCCAGCTGCTTGCTGTACTCTGACTCACCGCCAACTGTGTCTGGGATTGTGCGATGGAGGTCCTCGATCTCGCGCTTGAGCTCGTCGATGCGCCAGCGGGCGGAGATGCGAGACTCGGTGCGAGACTGCTGCTTTGACTCGATGCCAGCCTTGAGAGACGCAATCTCGTCTTTGCGCTGGCGCACGCTCTTACGCAGCTGCTCGACCGACTCGGCAGTGACGGGCGCTGTGGCCTCAGGTGTGGGTTCCGCCGACGATGTGCCGTGGCGGCTCGATCCAGCCTGGTTGCGGCGGCGGTTCGCGCTCTTGTATGCCGAATAGCTGGCATCGTCTTCTTCAACGGGAACCGAGGAGGCGCGCAGGGGCGTGGTGACCCTGACGGGTGTCTTTTTAAAGTCCTTGAACATCAGCTGCTCTTTCATGTTGACCAGCGAGTCCATAAAGTCCTTGCTGCTGCGCGGCACCAGTTCCTGCGGCAGCTCCTGCGGCAGGCGATCTCCGGCGATGCGGCGGAAGATCAAGTGCATGGCAACGCTGAATTCGTCCAGGTTGAGCTCGCCCTGGTTGTTGATGTCGGCAAGACTCCAGACTTTTGCCAGCTCGTGCTGTGGAAGCCCAGATTGCGCAAACACCTCGCGTGCCTGCTCGCCCTTCAGCACACCGCGGTGGCCTGGGTCCCAGCGCCGGAAAATCGCCTCGTACTGCGCCTTCTCTGAAGTCGAGATCGCCCACTTGTGCTCGCTCTCGCCGATGCGTCCGCTGAGTAAATTCTGCTGGAACGACTGCTTGGCGCTGCTCAGTGACGCGGCCACGCCGCCCATAGGGACAATGTCGGGGAATCGTGACTCAAAGTCTTGCACAGGTGAGATATCTGCAGGGACTGCAACAGCGGGCGCAACCAGCGTTGGTGCCTGCTGCCCGCCACTGTAGAATGAAGGCGTGGGCATAGCAACATTCATTGCCTGTGGCTGCTGGTAGCCGGGGGCAGGCATCTGCGACTGAATCTGGGGCTGCACTGGAGGCTGTTGCTGTGCCTGGTATCCAGGAGCCGGGACGGGCATACTGGCCTGGGCAAAGCCTCCCGAGGCAGCAGCGTTGTTGGCAGCCTCGATCTCAGCTGAAATCTTGGATGGCAGCGCAGGCGGAACGGTCTTGCCGTTGATGCGGCACTGTGTCAAGAACAAGGCCAGCATGAATTCTGGCAGCGACAGCGACCCGGCGTGGTGCGGGTCTGACAGTTCCCAAATCTTGCCCAGATCCATAGTCGACAGCTTTGACTGCTCCAGGATTGTGCGAGCCGTCTGGCCTGAGATTCTGGTAGCCCCGGGCTGCACGCTGCTGTAAAACGTCTGCGCGTAGTTGGGCGCATCGGTGGCTGGGATAAAGCTCAGTTGCGGAAACCCTGCAGTAGCGCTATGGAATTAGTGGTATGCAGTGTGTTGTCGGGTCGGCCGAGAGAGAGAGGAGGTGCTCACCTTGCTGGGCATTCATCTTCAAATGGACCTCGGGTAAAAATTAAAAGAGTATAGGCTGCTTTCAGCAAATGAAGACAAGGGAGAGGCATGTTTATGTGTCAAACCTGCCTAGAGCCATTCTGTCGATCGGGCGTCACACGCATAGCGCGGCCAAACTGGCAGGTGAAGACTGAGCTTCTCATGCACACGCACACTCTGTGCCTGGCATTCGTTGGGTTGCCCTGATTGGGCCAAGCTCTCTCCAGCGTTGCAGTTTTGAGAGTTTCATTCTCCGTCCGAAACTGCTGGACGGCGTGCGCTGTTCTGCAATTCTCCCTCGTTTCTCTATTTTATTTCCTCACATCCATTCCATATTCATTTGTCGCGTCATCTAGAAAGCTAAATCCATATTTTTCTGCCTGGAATAAAGAGCAAGCGAGTTTAGATGGTTTATCAGTATATCGAACGAACGGCTATCCCAGCGTGGGGGCCTCAGCAATCTGAGACGCTCATTGCAGCTGGAACGGTTGCAGGCGCCATGGATGCCACATTCTCCAACACGTCGGAGCTTGAGATCTTCAAGCTGGGCTCGGACGAAGAGGGAGCACTAGGTGCGGTGGGCAAAGTTGATGCTACGGCACGGTTCCAGCGGCTGGCGTGGTCAGGCAAGGTCGGTTCCCACGATCTGGGGGTGATTGCGGGAGGTCTGGAGAACGGTGACGTCGCTCTGTGGGATCCTGCCAAGGTGATTGCTGGGGAGGCTGACGGGGCGCTTCTGCACTCGAGCTCGGCGCATACGGGCGCAGTGGGCGGGCTCGAATTCAACCCGTTCCAGTCGAACCTGATGGCGTCGGGAGCCAGCAATGGCGAGGTGTTTATCTGGGATATCGTCAACGAGTACAAGTCGTATTCGCCCGGAGCGCGCTCGCAGCGCATTGAGAATGTGACGGATCTGTCGTGGAACAACCAGGTGCAGCATATTCTGGCTACTGCCAGCAACACTGGGTCGTCGGTTGTCTGGGATCTGCGCTCGCGGCGCGAGGTTCTGTCGCTCAACAGCCCGGGAGTGATCGGGCACAACAGCATGATGGGCGGCGGACGCGCTGGAGTGTCAGCGATTGTGTGGAACCCAGCCAGTGCTACGCAGGTGGTGACAGCGTCCAGCGACGACAACAACCCGGTGATCATGCTCTGGGACCTGCGCAATGCCAACGCACCGTCGCAGACGTTCTCGGGCCACCAGCGCGGGATTCTGTCGCTGTCGTGGTGCCGCAAGGACTCTGGGCTTCTGCTGTCGAGCGGCAAGGACAACCGCACGGTGTGCTGGAACCCGGTCAACGGCGAGATCATCGGCGAGCTGCCACCGTCGAGCAACTGGGTGTACGACGTGCAGTGGAACCAGGCAAACCCGAACCTGCTCAGCGGGGCGTCGTTCGACGGGCGCATCAACTTGTATTCGCTGGCGCGTGAGAACGACTCGATCGAGAGTGCGGTGGCGCCGGTTTCAGACGATCCGTTTGCACCGCAGTCCAGCACGGCGTTTGCACCTGCACTATCGCTGAAGCGGCCACCCAAGTGGCTGGCGCGGCCCTGCGGAGCGACGTTTGGGTTCGGCGGCAAGCTGATCTCGTTTGGCAAGACGGCGGTGGCACCAGTGGCTCAGGTGCCGGGCCAGCCCGCGCAGCCTGCACTGCCCGCACCGGCACTGGTCAGTATTCGCGAGTTTGCGTCGGAGCCTGAGCTTGCCAAACAGGCAGTCCAGCTTGAGGAGCTGCTGCAGAACGACCAGGCAGCTGAGGTCTGCCGCGAGCGTCTGGAGCAGAGCAAGGGCACTGACCAGGAGCGGTCATGGGAGGTGTTGCAGATTCTATTCGACACAAATGCTCGTGATAAGCTTATTAGCTTCCTGGGCTTCGACAAGACTGGCGTCAAGGCGCGCATTGAGGAGCTCATTAAGGCCAAGGCTAAGGAGGAGAAGGAGGAGGCTTCCAGGGAGCCGTCTGAGGAGCCGTCTGAGGAGCCTGCTGAGGAAGAGGAAGAGGAAGAGGAGAAGGAGGAAGAAGAGAAAGAAGAGAAAGAAGAGGCGAAGGAAGACGACAACCCGTTCGCACAGTCCACCTCGGGCAATGCCGAGGCTGACGACTTCTTCAGCAAGCCCATCGAGACGGCAGACAGCGAGCCAGCCGCTGCAGTCTCAGGAAGTGAGTCCCAGCCGCTGCAGGCGGCGTTTGCAGGAGCATTCCGCATCTACGACAAGTCCAAGGACATCGCAACAGAGGATGCTGACGGGCTGATCACGCGGGCGATTCTGCTTGGCGACATCGAGGCAGCAGTGGAGCTGTGCATTGAGCAGGAGCGGTTTGCGGATGCGCTGATTCTGGCCACGTGTGGCAGCGCAGAGCTTGCGCAGCGTGTGCAGCAGGCGTACTTCAGCAAGCGCGCGCAGCAGGCATCGTACGTGCGGCTTCTGCATGGTATTGTTAGCGGCGACCTGACGGACATTGTCCGCAATGCAGATCTGGGCGAGTGGGACGAGATCCTGGCGCTTCTGTGCACGTATGCGCAGGGTGACCAGTTCAGCAGCCTGTGCGAGGAGCTGGGCAACCGGCTCGACGAGGCCCAGCGGCTCAGCGATGCGGTTCTGTGCTATCTAGCGTCTGGCAACCTGGAGAAGGTTGCGGGGATCTGGATTGCACGTGAACAGGGTGCCGAGGGCCCGGCGCGCATCCAGGCGCTGCATGCGCTGGTGGAGAAGGTGTCGGTGTTCCGCAATGCTGTGCAGTACATTGACCCGGCGCTCGGCGACGAGCAGGCGGCGTTCCCGCTGGCGCCACTGTACGACGCTTACATCGAGTATGCCAACTTCCTGGCGTCGCAGGGCCTGCGGGACATTGCCAGCCGGTACCTGGAGCGCACTCCTGCATCCTACCGCTGCTTCACCCCGGCCGGTGAGGACGGCTTGGCTGCGCTGCGTAACCGCTTGTCGGCCACTGCTGATGCCCCGTGGACCGCCGCTCCAGTGGCCGCCGATGGTGCCCAGGTCCAACCTGAGGTCCAGCCTACAGTCCAACCCGTAACCCAGCCCGCCCAGCAGCAGCAACAGCGCCAGGTGTCGCAGGCCTACCCCTCGACGCAGAGCTCGGCCTACCCGCCGACCGGCGCTGCAGGTGGCTACGGTTCTCAGCCAGGCTATGCGCCGGCTAATATGCCCACTGCCCAGCACTACTCGGCTCCTTACACCCCTGGCTACGGTGCACCGGCGCCGGGCTACCCAGTTGCGTCGTCTGCTTATCCAGCAGCATCGGCGGGTTATCCGTCGATGACCCAAGCCTACGCACCGACAGCGCCGACGATGCCATCGGTTTTCCCGCCACCACCGCAACCGGTGAATCCGTCGTCGATTCCCAGCGGCAGCACTCCGCCGCCGCGCCGTGAGGAAGGCGCCTGGAACGATCCGCCGATGGTGAGCAAGTCGAACAAGCGCACACCGCAGGGCATCCCCAAGCCGGCCGCCATCGTCAGCCCATTCCCGCAGGGCCGGGCCACGCCGCCGCCTGCGTCGATTGCACCGTTCAACGCTGCGCGGTCGCCTGTCCCGCAGGCATCGGGCGTTGCCCAGGCTCCACCTCCTCCACGCGGCGGATTTGTTCCGACGAGCAAGCCGGCGCCGCCCCCACCCGCTGCCAGCGTGCCGTTCCCGGCGGCCCAGCATGTACCGCCGCAGCCGCAGGCACAGCCGTTCCAACCGCCGATGCAGCAGCCGATGCAGCAGCCAGGCTTTATTCCACCGGCCATCGGTGCAGCGCCCGGCGGCCCGGGTGCTGTGGCGCAAGCATCGCGCGGCCAGGTGGTGTCGCCTGGAGCCACACAGCCCGCACGTGTAGCGACGCCAGCCAAGCCAGCGACGCCCAAGCCAACGGCCAAGTACCCGGCCGGTGACCGGTCACACCTGCCGGCCGAGTGGAAGCCTGTGGTGGTGGCTCTGGGCCCCCACATTGCGCGTGCCAAACAGTTTGCAGCGCCAGCCCAGAAGCGCATGGTGGATGATGCGGAGCGGCGGCTGAACCAGTTGTTTGATCTGATGAACTGCGACGAGGTCAACAAGAAGGAGCAGCTGGCGCCCGTGTTCCAGGCCCTGGTGCGCGAACTCGATGCCCGCCGCTTCCCGGCCGCCCTGCACCACCAGGCCGAGCTGATGACTATCAACTCCGAGCTCACCACCAACCTGGTTGGCATCAAGCACCTCATCAATGTCCTCAAGACTCTGCCCATGTAGGCATGCATGCGGCACAATCCGATATAAAAGCCTCCGTTATCTTGTCATTCCTTTTACTCGATCACTTTATTAAACAATATCGCTCATTCCCCATGTGGCGAGATTAAGAATGGCCGCCTTGCTGTGAGGGGTCATATAGATCCACCTCTTGGATATAGAGCCAAGGCTATGCAGCATCTGCTTTGCTCAGTATCAGTTTTATACCTCTCTTGCTTCACTAAAGATTAATGTGGCTACCATCCACCACCTGTTCCAGCGCCATGTTGGTCGTATCTGCTCTATTTGCCAGTGACAGCAGGGAATGTAAGCAGCAGTATACGTACCATTCGAGCCAACTGCACCCCTGCTAACCACTTGACCACGTACGCAAACTCTACGAGTGGAGCGATCGCTTACAGGGCAGAAATATTGCCTTTGAGTCGCGCATCGAATACTCTGGCGACCGTCGAGTACGTTTGCATACCGCCTTTTTTGTTGATCGACACGCTCTAACCCTGTTTCTTTTGTGTAGAATACTGTGTTTGAGCAGGATATTCCGTTCCCACACTACATTGATTACACTTTCGGTAACCCAAACAACGGATATAATCCGGAGCGCCTGTATATTTTCGTTGATGACGAGTACATTTTTACACATGTGGAGTGTTCATAATAGCAGCTTTTGGCATATTCCTGAGCTGCGCCAAGAAACAAACTCGAAGCCAAGCAACGACGCAAGAGTATCAGAATGCCCGTTCCATACTAGGCGGAGTTTTTGGCTAATCCGTATGAATACTGGGGGGTTTGTGTGTGACTCGGACTTGGCCGACTTTAGTAAGCAGCCAAAGCTGTATGCGGAAAAACTCCTCACGGTCTGAACTCTTTGGGGTGGTATGGCGGATAGAATAGCGAGAAGATGCGATCCTCTGGGCAACAGACCGAAATCCTGCCGTCACAGAATATAAACATCCCAAGCAGTCCCGCTTTGCAGTAAAAAAAATACAGCTTTCTTTCAGCCCTTTCTTGTAATATCCTGCCTCTCCTTTGTAAATACCAATGTCCGACATACCGGTTGGCGCCGACCTGGCAACCGCCACTGGCCCAGTAGACTACTACCATCTCCCTAGCGATGCCGACGGGCGGCTCGTATACTTCACATACTTTCCAATAAACACCGCACCGGAAATCGCCGCTGCCGCCTACCTCCTGACCACCATCGTGCTAGCAATCCAGACCCATCGGGCGGGTGCCCAGCGTTGGCTCTATATACTATCCGGCACTGCACTAGCCGAATGTCTCGGCTACGGCTTCCGCACCGCCTGCGTCTACCATACAACATTCGGCCTGTTCGTACTAATGACCCTGTTCCTGCTCCTACCGCCCAACGCCCTGGCCTTGGTGAATTACAAGACACTGGGCGAGATCATCCGCACCTCCAATGTCGAACCTAGGCGGTTTTGGCTGCGCCCTCGTTTCGTCACCTGGTTCTTTTTCGCCAGCGACCTGTTCTCGATCGCCATGCAAGGGACCGGCGGCGGCATGTCCACCTCGGAGTCCCTGCAGACGCCTGCCAAGGCTATTGCGCTGATCGGGCTGTGCGTGCAGCTGGTGTTTTTCGCTTGTTTCTTTTTCATCGCTGTGTATGTTTGGTGCCGCGCAGAGTACGTTGTCTCTACGGGCAAGCATGATAGGGATGGGGCGGAAGCGAAGACTAAGGTCATGCGGGTGGTGGTTGGGACCACAGTGGTGCTATACTTGAGATCAATCTACCGCGTTGCCGAGTTTGCCGATGGGTATGCGAGCCCGGTGTATAGGGCAGAATGGGCATTCTATGTGTTCGATACCATTTTCATTTTCATGACCTTTGCTATTTACTGTCTCTGGTTTATCGGGCACAATTTTGTGCGCAACAAGGCCCTAACCGACTCGTCTACCGACCTGGTAGCTGCCGGCACTGCATCTAAACTCGAAGCTTAGAATGCTTTATTAGCTAGCATTGCGTTCTTTTCAATATACGGTATACTCGTCCATAGCGCCATGGCTTTGGAGTGGTATGGGTCGGCCAGAGCCAAAGCTGGTTCTGCATGTCTGAATACGCAGCCCCAAATACTCCATTGCGCATGAAGGCACATGGTACTTGAGCGTGCAGATATGCCTACAGGTCACCTCAGCATAACTTTGCATTAAATTAGCCGATCGGTCACTGAAAGATGCAAGCCGCAGCAAGTACACCCTTAATGGAAGGAGAGAGAAAACTTTTTCTTCTGCACTATATATTCTACTTTTTTTACATTACATCCAACAATGCCGGTCAAGTCGATGCAAGCAGAAGAGCTGTTTGTTCGTGAAGGCGAGGACTTCGTCTTTCAGAGCGGCACGAGCAACGGTGGGTTCCGCACCACGGTCTACAGGCATTGCGAGAACAAAATGCGCGTAGTGCTGTGCCGCGTGCCAGGCCCACTGTGCTCAATGAACATTTATGTGCCAACAATTGCCAAGGACAACAAGGGCCTACCGCACACGCTGGAGCACCTTGTGTTCTGCGGCTCCTTGCGCCACCCGCATCGCGGCTACCTGGACGCACTGGCCAACTGCAGTTTCTCGATCGGTACCAACGCGTGGACGGCAGAGGACCACACGTGCTATACGCTTACGACAGCAGGCGAGGAGGCGGTTGCCAATGTTCTGCCGGTGTTCCTCGACCATGTTCTGCACCCGCTGCTGACCGACAGCCAGTTTATCACCGAAGTGTACCACTTTGACGCGACGGGCAAGGAGCAGGGCGTGGTGTTCAGCGAGATGGTCGCGCGCGAGAACAGCGAGGAGGATCTGATGGATCTGAGTCTTCGCCGGCTGATGTTTGCCGATGATTCAACCTACAGCTTTGAAACCGGCGGCCTGACCAAGGATATTGCAATGCTGACAAACAAAGAGATCACCGAGTACCACCGCAGATTCTACGATGCCAATAATGCCACGGTGGTTCTGATCGGCTCATTCAGCGACACCTTCGAGAATGTGATCCAGAACCTGCCCACTGACCTTGTGGCCAGTCAGGGCTGCGACTCGCGCGAGCCCATGAACTGCTCCATGCCTACCTCGGAAAAGCGGTTCGAGTATGTGAAGTTCCCTTCGGCAGAGGCAGACTTTGGATCGTTTGCATTTGGCTGGCGTGGTCCCCTCTCCGGGAATGTGGAGACTGTAACGGCGATCGAGATCCTGATGGCATATCTGGCTGATAACGCGTCAAGCCCGCTCGCCCAGCGGTTTGTTGAGCGCCCAGCGCCGCTGGCCGGGTACCTGTATGCCGATGTGCGGATGACGCTGCCGAGCTCCATCACCCTGACGTTTTCCAGTGTTCCTTACTCCGACCCGAATAACCCCAATGTGGATTCCCATGACGACGACCACGACGACAGCTACGACGATGACGACCATGGGCACGATGACGACCATGGGCACGATGACGAAGAGAGCGAAGAGGAGGACTACCATGATCCAGATATCCCTATGTTGTTCGCTGAGGGGCACTTTGAGCGCCTGCTTATTGAGGAGCTCCAACGGATCCACGACTCGCAGTTCGACGGTAACCGGGCTGCAATGGCTGAAGCAACCAAGCGGTTCCGTCAGAAGCTCGCTGCCAACATCGAGGACAGTCCACTCGACGTGATGCAAGAAGTGATTTTGCCCGATGTCGTCGCCGCCCACTTCTCTCCCAGTAATTGTGCGCATATTGGCACCCGTGCTCGCGTGTTCGACGTCATTGATAGGCTGGCTCAAAAGCCCATCGGGTTCTGGCTTGATCTACTCCAGTGGCTCATTGATGAGCCCATGTACCACGTCGCCATGGTTCCAGATGCTGAACTGAACAGGCAGCTGGAGGCAGAGCGCCAAGAGATTGAGCTCAGGAATGAGCAGTCTATCGCCGACAAGAACGAGCATACAAGAGAGATCGATGCAGCCGTTGAGGCGAATAAGGTCAATATTTCAGACAAGCTGAAGTATAGCATCCCGATTCCTGATGCCTCGCGGATCAGTGGACTGCCGCATAACCACTCCGTGATCAAGCTAGATACCCCTGTCGGCCCAGCCAAGGTTGTTCAGCTGGTCGAGGTTGATTCGGAATTCCCTGAGTTCAAACTGCATGTCCCGCTCACTAACCTGCCTGATGAGCTGCGTGCATACCTTGTGCTTTTCCAGGAGCTACTTCTTGGGACCGACCTAGTCCTTCCAGCGGGTGTACCATATGGTGCTGATGGAAGGGAGACAGAAACTGAGCATCGGATTGACTATGTCGAGTTGATAACCACCTTGCCGACATTACCACGCTCAACGGTGCGGCGATTGGGTACCAAAACGAGAGGTTTTCATGCAGCTGGCTCGACGAGCTGTTCAACATTTACGTTCGTTCGCCACAGGACAAGCTGCAGGAGGCTACACAAAGCATCATCTACGCAATGATGTTTGCTGACTTCGCAGTCGAGCGTATCCTGACAGTCGCGCAGAACTTACTCAGCGAGATTGTTGATCTAAAACGCAATGGCGACCAGATGGTGGTTCCAGTTACTACGCTTTTCACTACGCAGGACCGTGAAGGATGCCCTCGTTGGATCGACAACCACATCAGTCTGTTTGAGCAGGATCGCGTGCTTCGTAGAGTCATCGAGGAGCTCAAGGCAGGAAACATGAGTGCTGTGGAGAAGCTGAACCTGATCCAGGAGTTTGTTATCAATACCAGCGGCGGGTTCATGTCGCTCAGCGCGCCACAGGGCCACAGAAATACCAGCATGGAGTTTATTGGCGAGTTTGGTCGCAAGTGGCAGAACTGCTTTGAAAAGTTTGTGGGTCAGAATCCCCGCAGCTCCCTATGCAACGACGTTGACCTGTCCGCATGCCCATTCCCATTCCCGCGTCACATCAGGTTCCCTGATCTAGCCAAGCCCCTGCGTGTGCAAGTCACAATGCCTACTCTACAGGCATCCAATGTCCAGATCTCATTCCACTGCAACTTGTACCGTCAGCCAACCAGCACACGTCCATTTGCCGAGCAGTTGGCGGAGCTTCCTGCCATTGATTTTTACGCGCTCGAAATGCTAGTTGCCTTGCTCCAGCGCTCCGACGGCCCTCTGTACAATGCGATCCGAGGCAAGGGCTATGCGTATGGCGCATTTTTCCAGCAGTATATGTGGACGGGCATGCTCGTGTTCGACTGCAGCAGCGCCTCTGACGCTCCCAAAGCCATCATGGAAATGCAGTCCCTTGTGGCCTCACTTGATGAAGACTGGGGCGAGCACGTCACCGACTTTGAAATCAACATGACTCGCTCGTCAATCGTGTACAGCAATGCCTCGTTGGAATCCACGCCTGATAGCGTTGTTGCCAACTGCATTACAAGCAACATTTGCGGTTTCGAATCAGCGGCCATGTATGATCTATGGCGCAAAAAGCATCTGGGCGCTGTCAAGCAGGAGGATCTGCGCAGGGTATATGAGCTGTATCTGAAGAAGTTTGCCGATCCAGAGTTTCCCTCAGTAACTGTCATTCTAACTCCTCCCGAGACAGATCTGCCACCGGAGCTTGGCGAATTCGAGCACAGGATGTTGGATGATTTGTAAGATGTGGCTGTTTTATTTATAGATACTTCAAATGGGTAGATATCAAACAGCCACTAATGTGGATCATAGGTATCCACATACACGACATAATGAAAATACTAGGTATGCAGCATTGCCCTCTTGTGACGAAAGCCCATCAAGATTCGTCAGGTGGAAGAGAAAAGTGATGATAACAAAGGTGGAGTTGACGAATAAGAATATATATGCTTTTGTTTTCGGAGGAATCCAGAATCTAAGGCCTAATCGGACTCCAGTTTCGACGGTTCTGGGGCTTTAGCTCATCTGGGAGAGCGTATGACTGAAGTTCATAAGGCACCGTGTTCGATCCACGGAAGCCCCACTACGGATCTATTTTTGCTCGCCAGATCGCCATACTCTTTTGGATCGTCCCAGTGCTCGACACACTGGTTTGCCCCAACCGGTGGTGCTCATCCATGCCACGTTTGCTTTTTGCTCAGTCGATTGTGCATGCATATTGTTGTCATTCGGGCAACCCCATGCCATGTCCCTCAGAGGACCAAGAGCCAGCAATCGTATTGGTTGCCTCTTGCCGCTTCGGGCACTGGCAGTACATATTTATGTGCATTAACTCGCTGTCGCTTGTCCGATAAGATATGTTTGGCAAGCCATTCGTCTGCTGGATACTGAATCTATGTACAGGCAAGCAGAAAAGACCAGTCGAATATCTGCCTTTGCTGCAAGTGCTTTCAAGTGAGAAACATAGGGAATGGGGAATAGGGAACCGCACTGGGTGTTTGACGATGGTCCTGTCATTTAGCAACAGGCCGCTGTGATATTTATACCTGATGAGCAGGGCCTAGCAGAGCCATTTTTCTGGATAATAAAACACACAGATCCAAATATCTGGACAATACCACAATGAAATGTCGAAATTGATTGGAAGCCATTGCCGCCAAACACCTTACTTCTAAGCAAAGCCTTCCTTCTACTGCTTGTGCACATGGCGCATAACGATGCATCTGAGAAATGGACGGTGTGGTTAACAAAATAGCTGCAAGGCTGGAAAGCGATGTTTATAAATGGGCATTGAAAACTGATGGAGGTGGAATGGAGGGGACATTTACATATGCACATGTTCACCACTAGCACCCATCAGGAACACTGCTGTCATCGGTATGCCTGCCCCATCCACCACCTGGTGCATTGACACCAAGTCCGCGCTTGGCAAATGCACCCCAGATCTCGCACCTGTTCTTGCCACCAGTCAGATTCTGCTCGGCCTGAATTATGGCATTGCGTGCATCGATAAACGTTGGGTTGCACGGCTGCAGCTTCATCCCGTCAAGCAGGATCTGGAGCATGATGGAGTTGCCCTTGGTCAGGTCGTGGGCAAAGATGTCATCGGCAAAGCCATTCTTGTCAATCAGCGCCCACATCACTTCATACAGAATTTCAGCCCACACCTCGCCGATGGCATGCACTTCCTGGTAGTCCATGCGGTCGAGGTAGCTGTATGTTGATGGGTTGGTGTCCATGCTGGTTGAGTACGGATAGTTGCGAATCCCCTTGGTGTACACATAGTGGCCCAGCACGAGGTCAGCGTCATGTGTATCAGTGCTCTTGAGGCGCAGGATAGTCGACACTGCATCGCTCCACCCCTCGCCCATGCCACCCGACTCGCCATCATTCAGGCAGTCGGTATTGGCGGGCCCACCTGTCAGCCGGTTCGAGATTCCATGGGTGAACTCGTGTGCTACAATGTCCTGCTCAAAGTCGCCGTCGCGGTTTGGCATAGTCTGGGTCCATGTATACATACGCATGCGCGGACGCTGGCCATCGGGAGGCGTGGCAAAGTTGGCATTGTTGGTGCCAGAGCCGTCCTGGGCATTGGCAATGACGCCATCCCCGCCAACCCCTCTGCCGCTAAAGTTCTCATCCTGGAAGTTGCCTGCAGCCTCATCAAAGCCGTAGATGTAGGACAGATCGTGCATGATGTTGTTGGTATAGAACAGCTGCACAATAGCTGCGTCAATGTACGACTCTGGTGGCTGCGACAAGTTGAGGGGAAAATCGAACACATTGCCGGGGCCAGCTTTCGGGCGGTGGTTTGTCTGCCATGTCGAGCCACCGGTTGGGTTGGACTGTGCCCAGACATTGTTGCCGTAGGTCGAGCCCTTGGTGACCCAGCCCTTTGGACTGGCATCCTTGCTTGCCGGGTCAGCAACCAGTGTGTGCTTGCCATCTTCAGGAGACAGCACATCCTTGGCATAGACATTGTATGATTCAGACTGCGAGTACCAGTCGTAGAGGGCGAGCACATTGTGCGAAGAGGTGTCGATGCTTGCAGTCCACCAGTGGTCCTGCTGCTCGGCATTGACACGCCAGACGCTGGATACTGAGCCGTCAGCATTCTGCAAGAGAGCAGAGGTAATACGGGCAGTTCCATCGATGGCAAAGTGTGCAGGCAAGTTCGTGACAGTGAGCCCAGACGATGAGTCAAAGCTGGTTGCCGCCATGCCACCAAGGTCAGTGTCGGCAAGTGGTGCTTGGATGTGGTTGGCCAAAGCAAGAAGGGCCGCTCTGGCAGAGTCTGTTGAGAGAGCAGCTGATGAAAAGTCGGCATTGTTGCTAGCCAGAGGCCCAGGAGTAAATGAATGGCCAGACGAAATGACACGTCCATTCTTGTCAATGTTGACGTTTGCTACGGCATTGGTGACATGCAGGCCATCGTGGGTCTGGACCATGTAGACATGTGTTAGCCCTGTAGCAGTGTCGGTGTATGCATCGGTGATGTGGATGCTGTCCAGTTGGATGCCATGCTTCTGGTGCAGATAAGTGGCAGCAATCGACATGCTCTGCAGCAGCAAGGGGTCGCTGTGGGCAAGCGACGAGGAAAAGGTGGTAGGGCTTGCAATGGGGTTCAGAGACAGAGGAGTCTCGTAGACAGTAAATGGCTGTCTGTGGCTGAGAGCAGGGCTGAACGGCTTGGCTGGCGTGGAGAGCTGTCGCTGCTGTGGCTGGGAGATAAGCGCACAGGACAGAGCAGCAAAGTAAATGGTAGATACGAGTGGTTGGAGCATGGTTGGAGCATGGTTGGAGTGGAGGACAAGGTGAGGCAGGCGCTTCGTTCCATGTGGGTTGGAGCGCAATAAATACGCAGCTGGCAGCACAAGCAGCAGCCTTTACATAAGGCGTCGGGGGGGGGCTGGGGACAGTGGCTTGCGGTGTGGTGGTGGGAAGCGTGACCCGGCCGGCTTAGGAATCGCCGGCGGTCCGCCAAAAGCAGCAGCAAAAACATGTGAGGGCGTGACTTGGTCAGCACTCGGGGAGTGAGGATTGCCGAGGCCGGGGTGGGGCGGCAAAAGGAATGGGCAAAAGAATCGTCAGCGACAGGATTTGAACCTGTGCGGGCAGAGCCCAACAGATTTCGAGTCTGTCTCCTTAACCACTCGGACACACTGACGCTTATCTGGATCGAGCCGAGGCTCTGAGCCGATCAACTGCTGAAATTAGTGGGAAATAATGTATACATAAAGGAATTGAACAGTGGAGCAGTACGCTTGACACTGCATTCTTGCACTCTGCCGCTAATATAACCCCAGAACCTCCTGCTCCTTGGATATTACACATGATGACATTAAGACTGAATTAACCACAAGTAGTATTGGTGATGCTCCCTCTCGAAAGCGATCATGATAGTTCAATTCATCATTAGATATTCTAACAAATGTTCTTTAGTCTTGTTGTGTGGCTCAAGTTGTTCTGCAAGACAATATCATGTCAGCCATCACCTTGGCCGATAACCAGAATAGTTCTAGTGTTGAGCCAATTGAGGAATCGAACTGAGACTTGTGATCACTACAATCGCAGCCTGCTGCCCTGGTTTAGCTGCTGCGCTCAGATACTATGCAAGAACGAAATACTCAAAAGGGGCAGTGTGCGGCGCTTGTAATTTTATTGACCCTTCCTGTTTTATTCTCTTGTTCCGTAATTCAAATCTTTCAATAACATGTACAGAAATACCCATATCTTATGTGCTCTATATTATCATAACAGTAGTGTTGCGCGCCCACCACAGCTGTCCCTGACGTCGACATGTCAGTCGAACCAGGTGACCGCAGGCCAGGCACCAACGAGAGCCCTGCTACAGCCTACACTATAGAGGTAGCATCTAGCTTCTGATGAACTGCACAGATGGCCACATTGAAAACACCTCTGTGCAACTCATCTATTCTCTTTTCTCCCTTTTCTTTTGTTTTGAAATTCAAACTTCTTTAAACTCCCCTATTAGCACATCACAAACTATCACAACCATTTTTGTGGACTTCTAGTGAGATAAAGCTGAAGATAACATGAAATTCAGTATCTTTCTGAATGATGCAGCCTGTTTTAAATGGTACTAGTTACGAATATACAGCCCATTGGCCAGCTGCATTGGTGACTCTGTGCTTCATTTCCCGACCAATACACATGGCTACTTTGTATTATAACCAGCTGGCTACCTCTACATTGAGGATAGCTTCCTATAGACATGAGCAAGTATACTAAAAGGCGCATGATGACTGGTATTGTGCCTCTTACGACCTCATGTATTGTAATGA